>NW_028158994.1:0-185000 GCF_964263955.1 Coregonus lavaretus | reverse complement strand
GTGTGAAGAGAGAAGAGAGAGAGAGAGAGAGAAGAGAGACAGAGAGAGAGAGAGTGAGAGAGAGAGAAGAGAGAGAGAGACAGAGAGAGAAGAGAGAGAGAGACAGAGAGAGAAGAGGGAGACAGAGAGAGACAGAGATAGAGAAGAGAGAGAGAGAAGAGAGAGCGAGACAGTGAGAGAGAGAAAGAGAGAGAGAGAGAGAGAGAGAGAGAGAGAGAGTAGAGAGAGAGAGAGAGACAGAGAGATAAGAGGGAGACAGAGAGAGATAGAGAAGAGAGAGAGAAAGAAGATAGAGCGAGACAGTGAGAGAGAGAGAGAGAGAGAGAGAGAGAGATAGAGAGAGAGAGAGAGAGAGAGAGAGAGAGAGATAGAGAAGAGAGAGAGAGAGAAGAGAGAGCGAGACAGTGAGAGAGAGAGAGAAGAGAGATAGAGAGACAGAGATAGAGAGAGAAGAGAAGAGAGAGAGAGAGAGAGACCACGTATTCACCCTGCACACCCTAATTGACAAACAAACAAACCAAAACAAAGGCAAAGTCTTCTCATGCTTTGTTGATTTATAAAAAGCTTTTGACTCATTTTGGCATAAGGGTCTGCTATACAAATTGATGGAAATTGGGGTTGGGGGAAAAACATACGACGTTATAAAATCCATGTACACAAACAAGTGTGCGGTTAAAATAGGCAAAAAACACACACATTTCTTTCCACAGGGCAGTGGGGTGATACAGGGATGCAGTTTAAGCCCCACACTCTTCAACATATGTATCAACGAATTGGCGAGGACACTAGAACAGTCTGCAACACCCGGCCTCACCCTACTAGAATCTGAAGTCAAATGTCTACTGTTTGCTGATGATCTGGTGCTTCTGTCACCAACCAAGGAGGGCCTACAGTAGCACCTAGATATTCTGCACAGATTCTGTCAGACCTGGGCCTGACCGTAAATCTCAGTAAGACAAAAATAATGGTTTTCCAAAACAAGGTCCAGATGCCAGGACCACAAATACAAATTCCATCTAGACACCGTTGCCCTAGAGCACACAAAAAAACTATACGTACCTCGGACTAAACATCAGCGCCACAGGTAACTTCCACAAAGCTGTGAACGATCTGAGAGACAAGGAAAGAAGGGCCTTCTATGCCATCAAAAGGAACATATAATTCGACATACCAATTAGGATCTGGCTAAAAATACTTGAATCAGATATAGAACCCATTACCCTTTATTGTTGTGAGGTCTGGGGTCCACTCACCAACCAGGAATTCACAAAATGGGACAAACACCAAATTGAGACTCTGCATGCAGAATTCTGCAAAAATATCCTCAGTTTAAAACGTGAAACACCTAAATAAAGCATGCATAGCAGAATTAGGCCAATACCTGCTAATTATCAAAATCCAGAAAAGAGCTGTTAAATTCTAAAACCACCTAAAAGGAAGCGATTCCCAAATCTTCCATAACAAAACCATCACCGACAGAGAGATTAACCTGGAGAACAGTCCCCTAAGCAAGCTGGTCCTGGGGCTCCATTCACAAACACAAATATACCCCACAGAGCCCCAGGAAAGCAACACAATTAGACCCAACCAAATCATGAGAAAACAAAAAGATAATTACTTGACACATTGGAAAGAATTTACAAAAAAAACAGAGGAAACTCAAATGCTATTTGGCCCTAAACAGAGAGTACACAGTGGCAGAATATCTGACCACTGTGACTGACCGAAACTTAAGGAAAGCTTTGACTACATACAGACTCAGTGAGCATCGCCTTGCTATTGAGAAAGGCCGCTGTAGGCAGACCTGGCTCTCAAGAGAAGACAGGCTATGTGCACGCTGCCCACAAAACGAGGTGGAAACTGAGCTGCACTTCCTAACTTCCTGCAAAATGTATGACCATATTAGAGACACATACTTCCATCATATTACACAGACCCACAAAGAATTCGAAAAACAATTCCAATTTGGATAAACTCCAATATCTATTTTATGAAATACCACAGTGTGCCATAACAGTAGCAATTTTTGTGACCTGTTGCCACAAGAAAAGTGCAACCAGTGAAGAACAAACACGATTGTAAATACAACCTACAGTTAAAGTCGGAAGTTTACATACACCTTAGATAAATACATTTAAACACAGTTTTTCACAATTCCTGACATTTAATCCTAGTAACAATTCCCTGTCTTAGGTCAGTTAGGATCAACACTTTATTTTAAGAATGTGAAATGTCAGAATAATAGTAGAGAGAAGGATTTATTTCAGCTTTCATTTCTTTCATCAAGTTCCTAGTGGGTCAGAAGTTTACATACACTCAATTAGTATTTGGTAGCATTGCCTTTAAATTGTTTAACTTGGGTCAAATGTTTCGGGTAGCCTTCCACAAGCTTCCCACAATAAGTTGGATGAATTTTGGCCCATTCCTCCTGACAGAGCTGGTGTAACTGAGTCAGGTTTGTAGGCCTCCTTGCTCACACACGCTTTTTCTGTTCTGCTTACACATTTTCTATAGGATTGAGGTCAGGGCTTTGTGATGGCCACTCCAATACCTTGATTTTGTTGTCCTTAAGCTATTTTGCCACAACTTTGGAAGTATGCTTGGGGTCATTGTCCATTTGTAAGACCCATATGCGACCAAGCTTTAACTTCCTGACTGATGTCTTGAGAGGTTGCTTCAATATATCCACATAATTTTCCTTCCTCATGATGCCATCTATTTTGTGAAGTGCACCAGTTCCTCCTGCAGCAAAGCACCCCCACAGCATGATGCTGCCACCCCCGTGCTTCACGGTTGGGATGGTGTTCTTCGGCTTGCAAGCACCCCCTTTTTCCTCCAAACATAACAATGTTCATTATGGCCAAACAGTTCTATTTTTGTTTAATCAGACCAGAGAACATTTCTCCAAAAATTATGATCTTTGTCCCCATGTGCAGTTGCAAACCGTAGTCTGGCTTTTTAATGGCGGTTTTGGAGCAGTGGCTTCTTCCTTGCTGAGCGGCCTTTCAGGTTATGTCGATATAGGACTCGTTTTACTGTGGATATAGATACTTTTGTACCTGTTTCCTCCAGCATCTTCACAAGGTCCTTTGCTGTTGTTCTGGGATTGATTTGCACTTTTCGCACCAAAGTACGTTCATCTCTAGGAGACAGAACGCGTCTTCTACCTGAGCGGTATGACGGCTGCGTGGTCCCATGGTGTTTATACTTGCGTACTATTGTTTGTACAGATGAACGTGGTACCTTCAGGCGTTTGAAAATTGCTCCCAAGGATGAACCAGACTTGTGGAGGTCTACCATTTCTTTTCTGAGGTCTTGGCTGATTTCTTTAGATTTTCCCGTGATGTCAAGCAAAGAGGCACTGAGTTTGAAGGTAGGCCTTGAAATACATCCACAGGTACACCTCCAATTGACTCAAATGATGTCAATTAGCCTATCAGAATCTTCTAACGCCATGACATCATTTTCTGGAAATTTCCAAGCTGTTTAAAGGCACAGTCAACTTAGTGTATGTAAACTTCTGACCCACTGGAATTGTGATACATTGAATTATAAGTGAAATAATCTGTCTGTAAACAATTGTTGGAAAAATTACTTGTGCCATTCACAAAGTAGATGTCCAAACCGACTTGCCAAAACGAAAGTTTGTTAACAAGACGTTTGTCGAGTGATTGAAAAACAAGTTTTAATTACTCCAACATAAGTGTATGTAAACTTCCGACTTCAACTGTATTTATTTATTTTCCTTTCTGTATTTTAACTATTTGCACATCATTATAACACTGTATATAGACATAATATGACATTTGAAATGTCTTTATTCTTTTGGAACTTCTGAGTGTAATGTTTACTGTTAATATTGATTGTTTATTTCACTTTTGATTATTATCTTTTTCCCTGGTTTTGCCAATGTATACATATGTTTCCCATGCCAATAAAGCCCTTAATTGAACAGAGAGAGAGAGAGATGTACAGTACACTCTTAGAAAAAAAGGGTTCCAAAATGGTTCTTTAGCCTTCCCCACAGGAGAACCCCTTTTGGTTCCAGGTATAACCCATTTGGGTCCCTGTAGGGATGACCGGAGGGAGGGAGAAGGGAGGGCCGTGTCATAGAACCCTCGCATGGAGGAGAGGGGGTGGAGAGACAGGTGACCGCACAGTGACCGTATATATCCCAACCAGAAGCCATGGATTACATGCAACATCCGCACCAAGCGGGACACTAATCCGGACTCTTATAAGAAATCCCGCTACGCCCTCAGATGAATCATCAAACAGGAAAAGGACTACTGCCCCATAGCACTCACGTCGGTAGCCATGAAGTATTTTGAAAGGCTGGTCATGGCGCACATCAACACCATCATCCCGGAAACACTAGACCCACTCCAATTCGCATACTGCCCCAACAGATCCACAGATGACGCAATCTCTATTGCACTCCACACTGCCCTTTCCCACCTGGACAAAAGTAACACCTATGTGAGAATGCTGTTCATTGACTACAGCTCAGCTTTCATCACCAGAGTGCCCTCAAAGCTCATCACTAAGCTAAGGACCCTGGGACTAAACACCTCCCTCTGCATCTGGATCCTGGACTTCCTGACGGGCCGCCCCCAGGTGGTATGGGTAGGCAACAACACGTCTGCCACACTGATCCTCAACACTGCGGCCCCTCAGGGGTGCGTGCTTAGTCCCCTCCTGTACTCCCTGTTCACCCATGACTGCATGGCCAAACAAGACTCCAACACCATCATTAAGTTTGCTGACTACACAACAGTGGTAGGCCTGATCACCACAACGATGAGACAGCCTACAGGGAGGATACACAAAAAAAAAAATGTATGCACGCATGACTGTAAGTCGCTTTGGATAAAAGCGTCTGCTAAATGGCATATTATTATTATTATTATTATGTCAGAGACCTGGCAGTGTGGTGCCAGGACAACAACCTCTCCCTCAATGTGAGCAAGACAGGAGCTGATCGTGGACTACAGGAAAAGGAGGGCCGTACAGGCCCCAAATAACAACGACAGGGCTGTAATGGAGCGGGTCGAGAGTTTCAAGTTCCTTGGTTTCCACATCACCAACAAACTATCATGGTCCAAACACACCAAGACAGTCGTGAAGAGGGCACAACAACACCTTTCACCATTGAGAGCATCCTGACCGGTTGCATCACTGCCTGGTATGGCAACTGCTCGGCATCTGACCGTAAGGCGATACAGAGGGTAATGCGTACGAACCAGTACATCACTGGGGCCAAGCTTCCTGCCATCCAGGACCTATATACTAGGCGGTCAGAGGAAGGCCCAAAAAATTGTCAAAGACTCCAGTCACCCAAGTCAGACTGTTCTCTCTGCTTCCGCACGGCAAGCGGTACCGGAGCGCCAAGTCTAGGACCAAAAAGCTCCTTAACAGCTTCTACCTCCAAGCCATAAGACTGCTGAACAATTAATCAAATGGCCACCCGGACTATTTACAATGACCCCTCCCCCCCACCCCCCCTCCATTTGTTTTTACACTTCTGCTACCCTCTGTTTATTATCTATTCATTGTAACTTTACCCCTACCTACATGTACAAATTACCTCGACTAACCTGTACCCCCAGCACATTGACTCGGTACCGGTACCCCCTGTATATAGCCTCATTATTGTTATTTTATTATGTTACTTTTTATTATTTTTTACTTTAGTTTATTTGGTAAATATTTTCTTAACTCTTTCTTGAACTGCATTGTTGGTTAAGGGCTTGTAAGTAAGCATTTGACTACCTGTTGTATTTGGCGCATGTGACAAATAACGTTTGATTTGAAATTATGATGTGTACTATATTACGTATTGGATCACGAAAAAATTTAACTTATACATTACCGTGTAGTTTACCAATACAATGGTCTGACTGGGATGTGGACGTACTCAGTATTCATATCCCGAAATAAATAAATAATCTCACTACAATACATTTTCATAGAAAGTTAGAAAAAATAGATAAGATCTTGCTACTGTGGAAAGGAAAACACCTGTCTATTTGTTTAAAAATCACCCTGATTAACTCTTTTGTCATATCCCAGTTTACCTATTTGCTTATGGTCTTGCCTACACCTAGCGACTTGTTTTTTAAATTATATGAGCAAAACATATTCCATTTTATTTGGAACGGCAAGCCAGACAAAATTAAACAGGCCTATTTGTATAATGAATATGAATACGGAGGGCAGAAATGATTAAATATCAAAGCATTCGACCTCTCACTAGCTCAGCTGGTAGAGCACGGCGCTTGTAACGCCAAGGTAGTGGGTTCGATCCCCGGGACCACCCATACACAAAAAATGTATGCACGCATGACTGTAAGTCGCTTTGGATAAAAGCGTCTGCTAAATGGCATATTATTATTATATTATTTAAAGGCTTCAGTCATTCAAAGGTTATACTTAAATCCGAACTGGTTCTCTAGCAGATTAGTAAGAATGTCTCACCCAATGGCTCTTTTCCCTTTATTCAGATTACAAGCAATTTCAGTTTAATCCACCAGAAAAGACAGAACAAATATTACAACAAATATAATGGTTAAACTCAAATATACTAATTGATTAAAATAAACAATATTTTTGGAATAAATGTTTTAAAAAGGTATAATCTTTGTAAATTATATCATAGGTGGGACTGGTGGAGTTATGTCGCAAATGCAGCTAACACAAATATATGGAAATATCTGCTCTACCCAAAATTACAACCAAATAATTGCTGCATTACTACAAAAATGGAAGAGGAAAGGGGAAGGGGGAGAAGTAAAGAACTTGCATTAAAGACCAAAATTGGCTAAAGAAAATTGTGGTTAATAAAAAAGTATATCAGTTTCATTTAAGGACCAAAAAATTGACAGCTGTGCCTTATAGATTGCAAAATAGTTGGGAAAAGATGTTTGATGTACCGATTCCATGGCACATTGTTTATGAACTGATATACATAACAACGCTGAATTAAAAACTTAGATTCTTTCAATGTAAATTATTATACAAAATTATTGCAACCAATATAATGTTATAAACCATGCCTTTGGAAAGTATTCAGACCCCTTGACTTTTTCCACATTTTGTTACGTTATTCATTCAGTTATTCACTTATTCATTTTTTCCCCCTCATCAATCTACACACAATATCCCATAATGACGAAGCAAAAACAGGTTTGTAGCATGTTTCTGTCTATAACGTGAGCTGTTCAGTATGTGTTGACAGTCCTTTCTACCGCGCAAAAGTTATGCTACTTTTCTCAACAACATTGATGCCCAGAACTTAGCAGGTGCTATTGACAGATCAGTTGGAAAAGTGATGGGCTACTTTCTGCACATGCCACGGTCAGTGTAGTAGTGGCCGGTCTCCACGTCATCTCCTGACGTCCTCAGTCATGGATGGACATAGAAATACTGACATGCATCACGGGTGAACTGGCTGGTAGGGAGAGTGGATGCAGGACTCTGGAGCATTGGAGAGGGAGGGTAGGGAGAGTGGATGCAGGACTCTGGAGCATTGGAGAGGGAGGGTAGGGAGAGTAGATGCAGGACTCTGGAGCATTGGAGAGGGAGGGTAGGGAGAGTGGATGCAGGACTCTGGAGCATTGGAGAGGGAGGGTAGGGAGAGTGGATGCAGGACTCTGGAGCATTGGAGAGGGAGGGTAGGGAGAGTGGATGCAGGACTCTGGAGCATTGGAGAGGGGAGGGTAGGGAGAGTGGATGCAGGACGCTGGAGCATTGGAGAGGGGAGGGTAGGGAGAGTGGATGCAGGACGCTGGAAAATTGGAGAGGGAGGGTAGGGAGAGTGGATGCAGGACTCTGGAGCATTGGAGAGGGGAGGGTAGGGAGAGTGGATGCAGGACGCTGGAGCATTGAAAAGGGAGGGTAGGGAGAGTGGAAGCAGGACGCTGGAGCATTGGAGAGGGAGGGTAGGGAGAGTGGATGCAGGACGCTGGAGCGTTGGAGAGGGAGGGTAGGGAGAGTGGATGCAGGACGCTGGAGCATTGGAGAGGGGAGGGTAGGGAGAGTGGATGCAGGACGCTGGAGCGTTGGAGAGGGAGGGTAGGGAGAGTGGATGCAGGACGCTGGAGCATTGAAAAGGGAGGGTAGGGAGAGTGGATGCAGGACGCTGGAGCATTGGAGAGGGAGGGTAGGGAGAGTGGATGCAGGACTCTGGAGCATTGGAGAGGGGAGGGTAGGGAGAGTGGATGCAGGACTCTGGAGCATTGGAGAGGGGAGGGTAGGGAGAGTGGATGCAGGACACTGGAGCATTGAAAAGGGAGGGTAGGGAGAGTGGATGCAGGACCTTGGATCGTTGGAGAGGGGAGGGTAGGGAGAGTGGATGCAGGACGCTGGAGCATTGAAAAGGGAGGGTAGGGAGAGTGGATGCAGGACCTTGGATCGTTGGAGAGGGGAGGGTAGGGAGAGTGGATGCAGGACGCTGGAGCATTGGAGAGGGGAGGGTAGGGAGAGTGGATGCAGGACCTTGGATCGTTGGAGAGGGGAGGGTAGGGAGAGTGGATGCAGGACACTGGAGCGTTGAAAAGGGAGGGTAGGGAGAGTGGATGCAGGACCTTGGATCGTTGGAGAGGGGAGGGTAGGGAGAGTGGATGCTGCACATCCTGATGAAATGCCTGGCTAGCTGTTTATCTCTCTGCAGGCTGAACTTCAAACACCAGCCCAGCCAAGCCCAGCCCACACACCATCTACACACACACCATCTACACACACACACCATCTACACACACACACCATCTACACACACACCATCTACACACACACACTATCTAGACTCATACACTCTCTCTCTCTCTCTCTCTCTCTCTCTCTCTCTCTCTCTCTCTCGTCGGAGTGCATGCTGTGAGTGAATCGGGAAGCAGGAGCGATTGCGCTGATTCTTTTTAACTCTATTGGGTTTTGGTGTTTTAAGTGTGTGTATGCATATACAGTGAGGGAAAAAAGTATTTGATCCCCTGCTGATTTTGTACGTTTGCCCACTGACAAAGAAATGATCAGTCTATAATTTTAATGGTAGGTTTATTTGAACAGTGTGAGACAGAATAACAAAAAACAAATCCAGAAAAAATTGATTTGCATTTTAATGAGGAAAATAAGTATTTGACCCCTCTGCAAAACATGACTTAGTACTTGGGGGCAAAACCGTTGTTGGCAATCACAGAGGTCAGACGTTTCTTGTAGTTGGCCACCAGGTTTGCACACATCTCAGGAGGGATTTTGTCCCACTCCTCTTTGCAGATCTTCTCCAAGTCATTAAGGTTTCGAGGCTGACGTTTGGCAACTCGAACCATCAGCTCCCTCCACAGATTTTCTATGGGATTAAGATCTGGAGACTGGCTAGGCCACTCCAGGACCTTAATGTGCTTCTTCTTGAGCCACTCCTTTGTTGCCTTGGCCGTGTGTTTTGGGTCATTGTCATGCTGGAATACCCATCCATGACCCATTTTCAATGCCCTGGCTAAGAGAAGGAGGTTCTCACCCAAGATTTGTCAGTGCATGGCCCCGTCCATCGTCCCTTTGATGCAGTGAAGTTGTCCTGTCCACTTAGCAGAAAAACACCCCCAAAGCATAATGTTTCCACCTCCATGTTTGACGGTGGGGATGGTGTTCTTGGGGTCATAGGCAGCATTCCTCCTCCTCCAAACACGGTGAGTTGAATTGATGCCAAAGAGCTCGATTTTGGCCTCATCTGACCACAACACTTTCACCCAAATCTCCTCTGAATCATTCAGATGTTCATTGGCAAACTTCAGACGGGCCTGTATATGTGCTTTCTTGAGCAGGGGACCTTGCGGGCGCTGCAGCATTTCAGTCCTTCACGGCGTAGTGTGTTACCAATTGTTTTCTTGGTGACTAGGGTCCCAGCTGCCTTGAGATCATTGACAAGACCCTCCCGTGTAGTTCTGGGCTGATTCCTCACAGTTCTCATGAACATTGCAACTCCACGAGGTGAGATCTTGCATGGAGCCCCAGGGAGAGGGAGATTGACAGTTATTTTGTGTTTCTTCCATTTGCGAATAATCACACCAACTGTTGTCACCTTCTCACCAAGCTGCTTGGCGATGGTCTTGTAGCCCATTCCAGCCTTGTGTAGGTCTACAATGTTGTCCCTGACATCCTTGGAGAGCTCTTTGGTCTTGGCCATGGTGGAGAGTTTGGAATCTGATTAATTGATTGCTTCTGTGGACAGGTGTCTTTTATACAGGTAACAAACTGAGATTAGGAGCACTCCCTTTAAAAGTGTGCTCCTAATCTCAGCTCGTTACCTTTATAAAAGACACCTGGGAGCCAGAAATCTTTCTGATTGAGAGGGGGTCAAATACTTTTTCCCCTCATTAAAATGCTAATCAATTTATAACAATTTTGACATGTGTTTTTCTGGATTTGTTTGTTGTTATTCTGTCTCTCACTGTTCAAATAAACCTAACATTAAAATTATAGACTGATCATTTCTTTGTCAGTGGGCAAACATACAAAATCAGCAGGGAATCAAATACTTTTTTTCCCTCACTGTATCTCTACTGTAGATATCACCTTCCGTTTTTGAAGTGTCTCGAAGAACCCCTGAATCTATTGAACTGTTTATGAGGATGGGGCACACTGATTTATTCATAGACTGTGAAGCCTCCTCAAGCATCTTCAAAGTTTCTGTCATCACCCAACCCTATTTGAAAAGAAGCTCTGAAATAGTTTTTCTGAAGGTGAAGCTGCAAAACAGCTGGGTTCAGATAATAAATAATACCATTATGGGCACTTGTCTGTGTATAAAATGGGTCATATCTTTAAAAGTACCAGAGAGACTCTGGAAATGTGATTAGTGTGATAAAAGGACAAACAAAATGTCTAAACATAAGCAAATTCAAGAAAGGTTTGAGATATTAATATTAATAGTTTTAATGTTGAAAGAATTATATTGTGAAAATGTGTATTTCAGAATCTAGCCATACTCCATATGTTAGAGTACACTGTAAGCAGTATCATGACTCCAAGATGTTGTCTGTATCATGTACGGTTCACAGATCATAGGGTCATAGGGTCCCCTCAAGCCGATACCACGACGGCCCTCAAGGAGCTACACTGGACATTGTGCAAACTGGAAACCACATATCCTGAGGCTGCATTTATTGTAGCTGGGGATTTTAACAAATTAAATTTGAGGAAAACGCTACCGAAGTTCTATCAACACATCGACTGTAGTACTCGTGCTGCTAAAACACTCGACCACTGCTACTCCCCCTTCCGGGATGCCTACAAGGCCCTCCCCCGCCCTCCCTTTGGCAAATCAGATCACAACTCCATTTTGCTCCTCCCTTCCTATAGGCAGAAACTCAAACAGGAAGTACGCGTGCTAAGGTCTATTCAACGCTGGTCTGACCAACTGAAATCCATGCTTCAAGATTGTTTTGATCACGTGGACTGGGACATGTTCTGGGTAGCTTACAGAAATAATTTAGACAAATACACTGAAACGGTGACTATTAAAACCTACCCAAACCAGAAACCGTGGATAGACAGCAGCATTCGCACAAAACTGAAAGCACGAATCATCGCATTTAACCATGGCAAGGTGACTGGGAATATGGTTGAATACAAACAGTGTAGTTATTCCCTCCATAAGGCAATCAAACAGGAAAAACATCAGTACAGAGACAAAGTGGAGTTGCAATTCAATGGCTCAGACACAGGGCGTATGTGGCAGGGTCTACAGACAATCACAGACTACAAAGGGAAAACCAGCCACGTCGCCGACGTCACGCTTCCAGATAAGCTAAACAACTAGACCGCTAGACTCCCCGTAAAATAAACTTAAGACATTTAAGCATGTTAACTCCCGCAAGGCTGCCAGCCCAGACGGCATCCCTAGCCGCGTCCTGAGAGCATGCGCAGACCAGCTGGCTGGAGTGTTTACAGACATATTCAATCTCTCCCTATCCCAGTCTGCTGTCTCCACTTGCTTCAAGATGTCCACCATTGTTCCTATACCCAAGAAATCAAAGGTAACTCAACTCAATGACTATCACCCCGTAGCACTCAATTCTGTCATCATGAAGTGCTTTGAGAGGCTAGTTAAGGATCATATCACCTCCACCTTACCTGACACCCTAGACCCACTTCAATTTGCATACCGCCCCAATAGATCCACAGACGATGCAATTGCCATCATACTGCACACTGCCCTATCCCGTCTGGACAAGAGGAATACCTATGTAAGAATGCTGTTGATTTACTATAGCTCAGCATTCAACACCATAGTACCCTCCAAGCTCATCATCAAGCTTGAGGCCCTGGGTCTGAACTCCGCCCTGTGTAACTGGGTCCTGGACTTCCTGACGGGCCGCCCCCAGGTGGTGAAGGCAGGAAACAACTCCTCCACTTTGCTGATCCTCAACACAGGGGCCCCACAAGGGTGTGTGCTCAACCCCCTCCTGTACTCTCTGTTCACCCATGTCTGCGTGGCAATGCAGGCCTCCAACTCAATCATCAAGTTTGCAGACGACACAACAGTAGTAGGCCTGATTACCAACAATGACGAGACAGCCTACAGGGAGGAGGTGAGGGCCCTGGCGGAGTAAAATAACCTCTCCCTCAACATCAACAAAATGAAGAAGCTGATCGTGGACTTCAGGAAACAGCAGAAGGAGCACGCCTCTATACACATCGACGGGACCGCAGTGGAGAAGGCGGAAAGCTTCAAGTTCCTCGGCGTAAACATAACTGACAATCTGAAATGGTCCACCCACACAGACAGTGTGGTGAAGAAGGCATAACAGCGCCTCTTCAACCTCAGGAGGCTAAATAAAATAGGCTTGGCCCCTAGGACCCTCACAAACATTTACAGATGCACAATTGAGAGCATCCTGTCTGGCTGTATCACCGCCTGGTACGGCAACTGCACCGCCTGCAACTGAAGGGCTCTCCAGAGGGTGGTGACGTCTGTCCAACGCATCACCGGGGGCACACTGCCTGACCTCCAGGACATCTACAGTACCAGATGTCATAGGAAGGCCAAAACGATCATCAAGGACATCAACCACACGAGCCACGGCCTGTTCACCCTGCTTTCATCCAGAAGGCGAGGTCAGTACAGGGACCGAGAGACATGAACACAGCTTCTATCTCAAGGCCATCAGACTGTTAAATAGTCAACACTAGCCGGCTACAACCCGGTTACTCAACCCTGCACCTTAGAGGCTGCTGCCCTATATACATAGACATGGAATCACTGGTCACTTTAATAATGGAACACTAGTAGTCAATGAACAGCATTCTCACATAGGTGTTCCTTTTGTCCAGGAGGAAAAGGGCTGTGTTGAGTGCGATTGAGATTGCGTCATCTGTGGATCTGTTTGGGCGGTATGCAAATTGGAGTGGGTCTAGGGTTTCCGGCATGATGGTGTTGATGTGAGCCATGACCAATTTTCAAAGCACTTCATGGCAACCGACGTGAGGGCTATGGTGTGGTAATCATTTAGGCAGGTTACCTTCACTTTCTTGGGCACAGGGACTATGGTGGTCTGCTTGAAACATGTACAGTTGAAGTCGGAAGTTTACATACACCTTAGCCAAATACATTTAAACTCTGTTTTTCACAATTCCTGACATTTAATCCTAGTAAAAATTCCCTGTCTTAGGTCAGTTAGGATCACCACTTTATTTTAAGAATTTGATATGTCAGAATAATAGTAGAGAATTATTTATTTCAGCTTTTGTTTCTTTCGTCACATTCCCAGTGGGTCAGAAGTTTAAATACACTAAATTAGTATTTGGTAGCATTGCCTTTAAATTGTTTAACTTGGGTCAAACGTTTCAGGTAGCCTTCCACAAGCTTCCCACAATAAGTTGGGTGAATTTTGTCCCATTCCTCCTGATAGAGCTGGTGTAACTGAGTCAGGTTTGTAGGCCTCCTTGCTTGCACGCGCTTTTTCAGTTCTGCCGACAAATTTTCTATAGGATTGAGGTCAGGGCTTTGTGATGGCCACTCCAATACCTTGACTTTGTTGTCCTTAAGCCATTTTGCCACAACTTTGGAAGTATGCTTGGGGTCATTGTCCATTTGGAAGACCCATATGCGACCAAGCTTTAACTTCCTGACTGATGTCTTGAGATGTTGCTTCAATATATCCATATAATTTTCCTTCCTCATGATGCCATCTATTTTGTGAAGTGCACCAGTTCCTCCTGCAGCAAAGCACCCCCACAGCATGATGCTGCCACCCCCGTGCTTCACGGTTGGGATAGTGTTCTTCGGCTTGCAAGAACCCCCTTTTTCCTCCAAACATAACAATGTTCATTATGGCCAAACAGTTCTATTTTTGATTAATCAGACCAGAGAACATTTCTCCAAAAAGTATGATCTTTGTCCCGATGTGCAGTTGCAAACTGTAGTCTGGCTTTTCTATGGCGGTTTTGGAGCAGTGGCTTCTTCCTTGCTGAGCGGCCTTTCAGGTTATGTCAACATAGGACTCGTTTTACTATGGATATAGACACTTTTGTACCTGTTTCCTCCAGCATCTTCACAAGGTCCTTTGCTGTTGTTCTGGGATTGATTTGCACTTTTCGCACCAAAGTACGTTAATCTCTAGGAGACAGAACGCGTCTCCTTCCTGAGCGGTATGACGGCTGCGTGGTTCCATGGTGTTTATACTTGCCTACTATTGTTTGTGCAGATGAACGTGGTACCTTCAGGCGTTTGGAAATTGCTCCCAAGGATGAACCAGACTTGTGGAGGTCTACCATTCTTTTTCTGAGGTCTTGGCTGATTTCTTTGGATTTTCCCATGATGTCAAGCAAAGAGGCACTGAGTTTGAAGGTAAGCCTTGAAATACATCCACAGGTACACCTCCAATTTACTCAAATGATGTCAATTAGCCTATCATAAGCTTCTAAAGCCATGACATCATTTTCTGGAATTTTCCAAGCTGTTTAAAGGCACAGTCAACTTAGTGTATGTAAACTTCTGACCCACTGGAATTGTGATAGTGAATTATAAGTGAAATAGTCAATTGTTGGAAAAATGACTTGTGTCTTGCACAAAGTAGATGTCCTAACTGACTTGCCAAAACTATAGTTTGTTAACAAGAAATGTGTGGAGTGATTGAAAAAGAAGTTTTAATGACTCCAACCTAAGTGTATGTAAACTTTCGACTTCATCTGTACATATTTTGAAATAACAGCCTTTTTTCTGGCCCACAAATTGATTTTGACAAACAAATCAGTAAAAAAATGTGCGGCCCTCCGTTTAATTTCTAAATCCCAATAAGGCCCAAGAGCAAAAGTAGTCAGTGTTTCTCCTATATATACACTAACAGTCAAACGTTTGGACACACCTACTCATTCAAGGGTTTTTCTATATTTTTACAATTTTTTACATTGTCGAATAATAGTGAAGACATCAAAACTATGAAATAGATTCTTCAAACAGCCACCCTTTGCCTTGATGACAGCTTTGCACACTCTTGGCATTAAAGAGCAGCAGTACAATAACAGTAGGGAGGCTATATACAGGGGGTACCGGTACAGAGTCAATGTGCCGGGGCACAGGTTAGTTGTCACGCTCGTATTCAGTTAAAAAATGTGCGGCCCTCCGTTTAATTTCTAAATCCCAATAAGGCCCAAGAGCAAAAGTAGTCAGTGTTTCTCCTATATATACACTAACAGTCAAACGTTTGGACACACCTACTCATTCAAGGGTTTTTCTATATTTTTACAATTTTTTACATTGTCGAATAATAGTGAAGACATCAAAACTATGAAATAGATTCTTCAAACAGCCACCCTTTGCCTTGATGACAGCTTTGCACACTCTTGGCATTAAAGAGCAGCAGTACAATAACAGTAGGGAGGCTATATACAGGGGGTACCGGTACAGAGTCAATGTGCCGGGGCACAGGTTAGTTGTCACGCTCGTTGATAGATGGATCACACCAAGGTGCAGCGTGGTATGCGTACATATTCCTTTATTAACTGAATACAGAATCAAAACAACAAAATACAAATGACCGGGAAGTTCAACAGGCTGCACAACCACAAGCCAAAACAGAAACAAGATCCCACAACTAAGGTAGGCAAAATGGCTGCCTAAGTATGTTCCCCAATCAGAGACAATGATCGATAGCTATAGCTGTACGGTATGGGACAAGGATAGTTTAGTTAGCTATAGCTGTACGGTATGGGACAAGGATAGTTTAGTTAGCTATAGCTGTACGGTATGGGACAAGGATAGTTTAGTTAGCTATAGCTGTACGGTATGGGACAAGGATAGTTTAGTTAGCTATAGCTGTACATAATGGGACAAGAATAGTTTAGTTAGCGATAGCTGTACGGTATGGGACAAGGATAGTTTAGTTAGCTATAGCTGTACGGTATGGGACAAGGATAGTTTAGTTAGCTATAGCTGTACGGTATGGGACAAGGATAGTTTAGTTAGCTATAGCTGTACGGTATGGGACAAGGATAGTTTAGTTAGCTATAGCTGTACGGTATGGGACAAGGATAGTTTAGTTAGCTATAGCTGTACATAATGGGACAAGGATAGTTTAGTTAGCTATAGCTGTACGGTATGGGACAAGGATAGTTTAGTTAGCTATAGCTGTACGGTACGGGACAAGGATAGTTTAGTTAGCTATAGCTGTACGGTATGGGACAAGGATAGTTTAGTTAGCTATAGCTGTACGGTATGGGACAAGGATAGTTTAGTTAGCTATAGCTGTACGGTATGGGACAAGGATAGTTTAGTTAGCTATAGCTGTACATAATGGGACAAGGATAGTTTAGTTAGCTACAGCTGTACGGTATGGGACAAGGATAGTTTAGTTAGCTATAGCTGTACGGTATGGGACAAGGATAGTTTAGTTAGCTATAGCTGTACGGTATGGGACAAGGATAGTTTAGTTAGCTATAGCTGTACGGTATGGGACAAGGATAGTTTAGTTAGCTATAGATGTACGGTATGGGACAAGGATAGTTTAGTTAGCTATAGCTGTACATAATGGGACAAGAATAGTTTAGTTAGCTATAGCTGTACGGTATGGGACAATGATAGTTTAGTTAGCTATAGCTGTACGGTATGGGACAAGGATAGTTTAGTTAGCTATAGCTGTACGGTATGGGACAAGGATAGTTTAGTTAGCTATAGCTGTACGGTATGGGACAAGGATAGTTTAGTTAGCTATAGCTGTACGGTATGGGACAAGGATAGTTTAGTTAGCTATAGCTGTACGGTATGGGACAAGGATAGTTTAGTTAGCTATAGCTGTACGGTATGGGACAAGGATAGTTTAGTTAGCTATAGCTGTACATAATGGAACAAGGATAGTTTAGTTAGCTATAGCTGTACGGTATGGGACAAGGATAGTTTAGTTAGCTATAGCTGTACAGTATGGGACAAGGATAGTTTAGTTAGCTATAGCTGTACGGTATGGGACAAGGATAGTTTAGTTAGCTATAGCTGTACGGTATGGGACAAGGAGAGTTTAGTTAGCTATAGCTGTACGGTATGGGACAAGGATAGTTTAGTTAGCTATAGCTGTACGGTATGGGACAAGGATAGTTTAGTTAGCTATAGCTGTACATAATGGGACAAGGATAGTTTAGTTAGCTATAGCTGTACGGTATGGGACAAGGATAGTTTAGTTAGCTATAGCTGTACGGTATGGGACAAGGATAGTTTAGTTAGCTATAGCTGTACGGTATGGGACAAGGATAGTTTAGTTAGCTATAGCTGTACGGTATGGGACAAGGATAGTTTAGTTAGCTATAGCTGTACATAATGGGACAAGGATAGTTTAGTTAGCTATAGCTGTACGGTATGGGACAAGGATAGTTTAGTTAGCTATAGCTGTACGGTATGGGACAAGGATAGTTTAGTTAGCTATAGCTGTACGGTATGGGACAAGGATAGTTTAGTTAGCTATAGCTGTACGGTATGGGACAAGGATAGTTTAGTTAGCTATAGCTGTACGGTATGGGACAAGGATAGTTTAGTTAGCTATAGCAGTACGGTATGGGACAAGGATAGTTTAGTTAGCTATAGCTGTACGGTATGGGACAAGGATAGTTTAGTTAGCTATTGCTGTACATAATGGGACAAGAATAGTTTAGTTAGCTATAGCTGTACGGTATGGGACAAGGATAGTTTAGTTAGCTATAGCTGTACGGTATGGGACAAGGATAGTTTAGTTAGCTATAGCTGTACGGTTTGGGACAAGGATAGTTTAGTTAGCTATAGCTGTACGGTATGGGACAAGGATAGTTTAGTTAGCTATAGCTGTACGGTATGGGACAAGGATAGTTTAGTTAGCTATAGCTGTACATAATGGGACAAGGATAGTTTAGTTAGCTATAGCTGTACGGTATGGGACAAGGATAGTTTAGTTAGCTATAGCTGTACGGTACGGGACAAGGATAGTTTAGTTAGCTATAGCTGTACGGTATGGGACAAGGATAGTTTAGTTAGCTATAGCTGTACGGTATGGGACAAGGATAGTTTAGTTAGCTATAGCTGTACGGTATGGGACAAGGATAGTTTAGTTAGCTATAGCTGTACATAATGGGACAAGAATAGTTTAGTTAGCTACAGCTGTACGGTATGGGACAAGGATAGTTTAGTTAGCTATAGCTGTACGGTATGGGACAAGGATAGTTTAGTTAGCTATAGCTGTACGGTATGGGACAAGGATAGTTTAGTTAGCTATAGCTGTACATAATGGGACAAGGATAGTTTAGTTAGCTATAGCTGTACGGTATGGGACAAGGATAGTTTAGTTAGCTATAGATGTACGGTATGGGACAAGGATAGTTTAGTTAGCTATAGCTGTACATAATGGGACAAGAATAGTTTAGTTAGCTATAGCTGTACGGTATGGGACAATGATAGTTTAGTTAGCTATAGCTGTACGGTATGGGACAAGGATAGTTTAGTTAGCTATAGCTGTACGGTATGCGACAAGGATAGTTTAGTTAGCTATAGCTGTACGGTATGGGACAAGGATAGTTTAGTTAGCTATAGCTCTACGGTATGGGACAAGGATAGTTTAGTTACCTATAGCTGTACGGTATGGGACAAGGATAGTTTAGTTAGCTATAGCTGTACATAATGGGACAAGGATAGTTTAGTTAGCTATAGCTGTACGGTATGGGACAAGGATAGTTTAGTTAGCTATAGCTGTACGGTATGGGACAAGGATAGTTTAGTTAGCTATAGCTGTACGGTATGGGACAAGGATAGTTTAGTTAGCTATAGCTGTACGGTATGGGACAAGGATAGTTTAGTTAGCTATAGCTGTACGGTATGGGACAAGGATAGTTTAGTTAGCTATAGCTGTACGGTATGGGACAAGGATAGTTTAGTTAGCTATAGCTGTACGGTATGGGACAAGGATAGTTTAGTTAGCTATAGCTGTACGGTACGGGACAAGGATAGTTTAGTTAGCTATAGCTGTACGGTATGGGACAAGGATAGTTTAGTTAGCTATAGCTGTACGGTATGGGACAAGGATAGTTTAGTTAGCTACAGCTGTACGGTATGGGACAAGGATAGTTTAGTTAGCTATAGCTGTACATAATGGGACAAGGATAGTTTAGTTAGCTATAGCTGTACGGTATGGGACAAGGATAGTTTAGTTAGCTATAGTTGTACGGTATGGGACAAGGATAGTTTAGTTAGCTATAGCTGTACGGTATGGGACAAGGATAGTTTAGTTAGCTATAGCTGTACGGTATGGGACAAGGATAGTTTAGTTAGCTACAGCTGTACATAATGGGACAAGAATAGTTTAGTTAGCGATAGCTGTACGGTATGGGACAAGGATAGTTTAGTTAGCTATAGCTGTACGGTATGGGACAAGGATAGTTTAGTTAGCTATAGCTGTACGGTATGGGACAAGGATAGTTTAGTTAGCTATAGCTGTACGGTATGGGACAAGGATAGTTTAGTTAGCTATAGCTGTACGGTATGGGACAAGGATAGTTTAGTTAGCTATAGCTGTATATAATGGGACAAGGATAGTTTAGTTAGCTATAGCTGTACGGTATGGGACAAGGATAGTTTAGTTAGCTATAGCTGTACGGTACGGGACAAGGATAGTTTAGTTAGCTATAGCTGTACGGTATGGGACAAGGATAGTTTAGTTAGCTATAGCTGTACGGTATGGGACAAGGATAGTTTAGTTAGCTATAGCTGTACGGTATGGGACAAGGATAGTTTAGTTAGCTATAGCTGTACATAATGGGACAAGGATAGTTTAGTTAGCTACAGCTGTACGGTATGGGACAAGGATAGTTTAGTTAGCTATAGCTGTACGGTATGGGACAAGGATAGTTTAGTTAGCTATAGCTGTACGGTATGGGACAAGGATAGTTTAGTTAGCTATAGCTGTACGGTATGGGACAAGGATAGTTTAGTTAGCTATAGATGTACGGTATGGGACAAGGATAGTTTAGTTAGCTATAGCTGTACATAATGGGACAAGAATAGTTTAGTTAGCTATAGCTGTACGGTATGGGACAATGATAGTTTAGTTAGCTATAGCTGTACGGTATGGGACAAGGATAGTTTAGTTAGCTATAGCTGTACGGTATGGGACAAGGATAGTTTAGTTAGCTATAGCTGTACGGTATGGGACAAGGATAGTTTAGTTAGCTATAGCTGTACGGTATGGGACAAGGATAGTTTAGTTAGCTATAGCTGTACGGTATGGGACAAGGATAGTTTAGTTAGCTATAGCTGTACGGTATGGGACAAGGATAGTTTAGTTAGCTATAGCTGTACATAATGGGACAAGGATAGTTTAGTTAGCTATAGCTGTACGGTATGGGACAAGGATAGTTTAGTTAGCTATAGCTGTACAGTATGGGACAAGGATAGTTTAGTTAGCTATAGCTGTACGGTATGGGACAAGGATAGTTTAGTTAGCTATAGCTGTACGGTATGGGACAAGGAGAGTTTAGTTAGCTATAGCTGTACGGTATGGGACAAGGATAGTTTAGTTAGCTATAGCTGTACGGTATGGGACAAGGATAGTTTAGTTAGCTATAGCTGTACATAATGGGACAAGGATAGTTTAGTTAGCTATAGCTGTACGGTATGGGACAAGGATAGTTTAGTTAGCTATAGCTGTACGGTATGGGACAAGGATAGTTTAGTTAGCTATAGCTGTACGGTATGGGACAAGGATAGTTTAGTTAGCTATAGCTGTACGGTATGGGACAAGGATAGTTTAGTTAGCTATAGCTGTACGGTATGGGACAAGGATAGTTTAGTTAGCTATAGCTGTACATAATGGGACAAGGATAGTTTAGTTAGCTATAGCTGTACGGTATGGGACAAGGATAGTTTAGTTAGCTATAGCTGTACGGTATGGGACAAGGATAGTTTAGTTAGCTATAGCTGTACGGTATGGGACAAGGATAGTTTAGTTAGCTATAGCTGTACGGTATGGGACAAGGATAGTTTAGTTAGCTATAGCTGTACGGTATGGGACAAGGATAGTTTAGTTAGCTATAGCTGTACGGTATGGGACAAGGATAGTTTAGTTAGCTATAGCTGTACGGTATGGGACAAGGATAGTTTAGTTAGCTATAGCTGTACATAATGGGACAAGAATAGTTTAGTTAGCTATAGCTGTACGGTATGGGACAAGGATAGTTTAGTTAGCTATAGCTGTACGGTATGGGACAAGGATAGTTTAGTTAGCTATAGCTGTACGGTTTGGGACAAGGATAGTTTAGTTAGCTATAGCTGTACGGTATGGGACAAGGATAGTTTAGTTAGCTATAGCTGTACGGTATGGGACAAGGATAGTTTAGTTAGCTATAGCTGTACATAATGGGACAAGGATAGTTTAGTTAGCTATAGCTGTACGGTATGGGACAAGGATAGTTTAGTTAGCTATAGCTGTACGGTATGGGACAAGGATAGTTTAGTTAGCTATAGCTGTACGGTATGGGACAAGGATAGTTTAGTTAGCTATAGCTGTACATAATGGGACAAGGATAGTTTAGTTAGCTATAGCTGTACGGTATGGGACAAGGATAGTTTAGTTAGCTATAGATGTACGGTATGGGACAAGGATAGTTTAGTTAGCTATAGCTGTACGGTATGGGACAATGATAGTTTAGTTAGCTATAGCTGTACGGTATGGGACAAGGATAGTTTAGTTAGCTATAGCTGTACGGTATGGGACAAGGATAGTTTAGTTAGCTATAGCTGTACGGTATGGGACAAGGATAGTTTAGTTAGCTATAGCTGTACGGTATGGGACAAGGATAGTTTAGTTAGCTATAGCTGTACATAATGGGACAAGGATAGTTTAGTTAGCTATAGCTGTACGGTATGGGACAAGGATAGTTTAGTTAGCTATAGCTGTACGGTATGGGACAAGGATAGTTTAGTTAGCTATAGCTGTACGGTATGGGACAAGGATAGTTTAGTTAGCTATAGCTGTACGGTATGGGACAAGGATAGTTTAGTTAGCTATAGCTGTACGGTATGGGACAAGGATAGTTTAGTTAGCTATAGCTGTACATAATGGGACAAGGATAGTTTAGTTAGCTATAGCTGTACGGTATGGGACAAGGATAGTTTAGTTAGCTATAGCTGTACGGTATGGGACAAGGATAGTTTAGTTAGCTATAGTTGTACGGTATGGGACAAGGATAGTTTAGTTAGCTATAGCTGTACGGTATGGGACAAGGATAGTTTAGTTAGCTATAGCTGTACGGTATGGGACAAGGATAGTTTAGTTAGCTGTAGCTGTACATAATGGGACAAGGATAGTTTAGTTAGCTATAGCTGTACGGTATGGGACAAGGATAGTTTAGTTAGCTATAGCTGTACGGTATGGGACAAGGATAGTTTAGTTAGCTATAGCTGTACGGTATGGGACAAGGATAGTTTAGTTAGCTATAGCTGTACGGTATGGGACAAGGATAGTTTAGTTAGCTATAGCTGTACGGTATGGGACAAGGATAGTTTAGTTAGCTATAGCTGTACGGTATGGGACAAGGATAGTTTAGTTAGCTATAGCTGTACATAATGGGACAAGGATAGTTTAGTTAGCTATAGCTGTACGGTATGGGACAAGGATAGTTTAGTTAGCTATAGCTCTACGGTATGGGACAAGGATAGTTTAGTTAGCTATAGCTGTACGGTATGGGACAAGGATAGTTTAGTTAGCTATAGCTGTACATAATGGGACAAGGATAGTTTAGTTAGCTATAGCTGTACGGTATGGGACAAGGATAGTTTAGTTAGCTATAGCTGTACGGTATGGGACAAGGATAGTTTAGTTAGCTATAGCTGTACGGTATGGGACAAGGATAGTTTAGTTAGCTATAGCTGTACGGTATGGGACAAGGATAGTTTAGTTAGCTATAGCTGTACGGTATGGGACAAGGATAGTTTAGTTAGCTATAGCTGTACGGTATGGGACAAGGATAGTTTAGTTAGCTATAGCTGTACGGTATGGGACAAGGATAGTTTAGTTAGCTATAGCTGTACGGTACGGGACAAGGATAGTTTAGTTAGCTATAGCTGTACGGTACGGGACAAGGATAGTTTAGTTAGCTATAGCTGTACGGTATGGGACAAGGATAGTTTAGTTAGCTATAGCTGTACGGTATGGGACAAGGATAGTTTAGTTAGCTATAGCTGTACGGTATGGGACAATGATAGTTTCATATCCCATATTATATCAACAGCTGTGTGATACAGCCATAACTGTGATAGGAATCTGAGCTCTCCTCTATAACAGGTAGAATTGGAAACAGCTCCCTCCTCAGTTTCTCTCCTTCCATCCTCTATTAGGTTGTATAGAAGCAGGATGATGTCTCTCTTAGGGGGGATTTAATGTCTGTAATGACTGTGTAATAATTAATGTGATTACCAGATTACACAGGCTGAATTCCAATCTCTCTGTTTCTAATCTCTGCCAAGGGCCAGAACTCCCTACAGCTATTTATCTAACACAGTGTTTCTAATCTCAGCCAAGGGCCAGAACTCCCTACAGCTATTTATCTATTAATGTGATTACCAGATTTCACAGGCTGAATTCCAATCTCTCTGTTTATATGCAACTTTTCAGGGAAGTTAGGAACCAATATAGACAATCAGTGAGGAAAGGGAAGGCTAGCTTTTTCAAACAGAAATGTGCATCCTGTAGCACTAACTCCAAAAAGTTATGGGACACTGTAAAGTCCATGGAGAATAAGAGCACCTCCTCCCAGCTGCCCACTGCACTGAGGCTAGGAAACACTGTCACTACTGATAAATCTACGATAATCGAAAATTTCAACACGCATTTTGCTATGGCTGGCCATGCTTTCCACCTGGCTACCCCTACCCCGGCCACCAGCTCTGCTGTCACAACTTCCGCCGAGGCTGCCTCCCCTCCTTGTTTGGGAAGGTTTCGGCGTTCGGCGTCACAGGCTTACTAGCTACTGCCGATCCATTTATCATCACTCCATTTGTCTTGTCTTCAATCACACACACCTGGTCCTTATCCCTCATTAGTCATTGTTATAAGTGTTCCCTCTGCTTCCTTGTCTGTGTGGGTGATTGTTTATTTGTGGAGGTTAGTGAAGCTCGGTGGAGCTCGTGTATTTTGTATCGACGGGAGATTTTTCTCGTGTGCCTTGTGTTTTCCAGTGCGCCTGTTTTATGCCCTGGAATGTGTTTGACGCATTTCTGCGTAAACCTGTATTTTGTGGATTAAAGCCTGTTATTCTGTGATTTACCCTCCTGCGCCTGACTCCTTCAACACCACCTCATCACAGAATCACCCACCCGCTATGGAGTCAGCGGAAGAGACGCGCATGCCTGGAGTCTTGGAACGGGTCCAGGTGCATTCAACTATGCTATCCAGCTTGGGTGAAGCGATGGATCGGGTTCTTCAGGTCGTCCAACGCCTGGAGAGGAGAGAGCCCGATCCGTCGAGACCAGCTGGCCAACCGGATCCCGCCACCTACACCCCAGCACCCGGACGGATCCAGATATCCCGACCATGGGAGTTTGACGGGACAGCGGCGCTGTGCCAAGGATTCCTTCTCCAACTGGAGCTCTACTTCTCCAGCATCCGGCCGGTCCCATTGGAGCGGAAGAGGGTGTCTGCCCTCGTCTCCTGCCTCTCGGGGAAAGCCCTGGAGTGGGCCAACGCGGTGTGGAATGAAGGAGGAGCCGCGTTGGAGAACTACGGGGAGTTCGCTCGCCTCTTCCGGGCTGTCTTCGATCACCCGCCCGAGGTTCGAGAAGCGGGCGAGCGGCTGGTCCACCTGGGACAAGGACTGCGCACGACTTCGCATTGGAGATTCGAACTCTGGCAGCTGTGTCCTGGTGGAACGAGCGGGCCCTGATCTACCATTTCCGGTGCCATCTGCGGGAGGATGACCGACAGGAGCTAGCCTGCCGTGACACCATGTTGTCCTTCTCGCAACTGGTGGACTTGGCCATTTGTTTGGACAACCTGCTGGCAACCAGAGGACGTCCTGGAGGAGGTCTGCCCGTTTCCATCCCGGCCGACTCGGATCCAGATCCGATGGAGATGGGTGGAACCTCTAGCCGAGAGATCGGAGGACGACAGCGCCAGTGCCACACTGGTGGCGTGAAGGGACATTTCACCACACATTTTCGTCAACGCTCTTCTGGGTTTGGAGGCGGAAGGCAGGGTACGCCACCCAAGCTCCACCCCTGTGCGTTCTTCTCGAAGAAGCTCAGCCCGGCGAAGCAGAACTGCGGCGTTGGCGATTGGGAGCTGTTGGCTGTTGTCCGAGCCTTGACCGTGTGGAGGCATTGGCTCGATGGGGCGAAACACCCTTTCCTCGTCTGGACGGACCACCGTAACCTGGAGTACATCCGGGCAGCGAGGAGGCTGAATCCTCGCCAGGCCAGGTCGGCCCGATTCTTCACCCGGTTTGATTTCACTCTATCATACATCCTGGGTACGAAGAACATGAAGGCAGACGCACTGTCCTGGCTGTATGACAGAGGAGAGGCCCAGAGACAATACCCCCATACTGCCAGACTCATGCATTGTGGCGCCGGTAGTATGGGCGATGGACGCAGATATAGCGCAGGCATTACGCACAGATCCCTCTCCACCTCAGTGTCCAGATGGGCTACAGTGCGTGCCTGGTCTTATCCGTGATTGTCTGATCTACTGGGCACACACGTCACCCTCCTCTGGTCACCCAGGTATCGGCCGTATAGTGCGCTGCCTGACCGGAAAATACTGGTGGCCTACCTTGGCTAAGGACGTGAGGGTGTATGTCTCCTCCTGCTCGGTGTGCGCCCAGAGCAAGGCACCTAGGCACCTCCCAGCGGGTAAGTTACAACCTTTACCAGTTCCACAACGACCATGGTCTCACCTAAGTGTGGATTTTCTAACTGATCTTCCCCTCTCCCAAGGTAACACCACCATCCTGGTCGTTGTGTACCGCTTTTCTAAAGCCTGCCGCCTCCTTCCTCTGCCCGGTCTCCCCACGGCTCTGCAAACTGCGGAGGCCCTGTTTACACAAGTCTTCAGACACTACAGGGTACCAGAGGATATAGTGTCTGACCGAGGTCCCCAGTTCCCGTCCAAGGTCATGGAACGTCTGGGGGTCTCGGTCAGCCTGACCTCTGGGTTCCACCCCGAGAGTAATGGGCAGGTGGAACGGGTAAATCAGGAAGTGGGTAGGTTCCTGCGGTCCTACTGCCAGGACTGGCCGGGGGAGTGGTCGGTGTTCTTGCAATGGGCAGAATATGCCCAGAACTCTCTCCGCCACTCCTCCACTAACCTAACGCCTTTCCAGTGTGTTCTAGGTAACCAACCGGTTCTGGCACAGTGGCACCAGAGCCAGACCGAGGCTCCTGCGGTGGATGACTGGTTTCGGCGCACGGAGGAGACATGGGATGCTGCCCACGTTCACCTCCAACGCGCTGTGCGTCGTCAGAAGGCCAACGCTGACCGCCACCGCAGTGAGGCCCCCATCTTTATACCGGGGGATCGGGTCTGGCTCTCGACCCGGAATCTGCCCCTCCGCCTGACCTGCCGGAATCTGAGCCCGCGGTTTGTGGGGCCGTTCAAAGTCCTGAGGAGAGTCAACGAGGTCACTTATAGGTTATTACTTCTCCCTGATTACCATATTAACCCCTCATTTAATGTGTCTCTCCTCAGGCCGGTGGTAGCTGGTCCGCTCCAGGAGTCTGAGGTGCGGGAGGTCCCTCCACCTCCTCTGGACATCGAGGGGGCCCCGGCGTACTCTGTCCGTTCCATCCTGGATTCGAGGCGTCGGGTGGGGGGCCTTCAGTACCTCGTGGAGTGGGAGGGGTATGGTCCGGAGGAACGGTGCTGGGTCCCGGTGAGGGATATCCTTGATCCCTCCATGTTACGGGATTTCCACCGTTGCCATCCGGCTCGCCCTGCTCCGCGTCCTCCTGATGCTGCTGGGGGGGGGTACTGTCACGACTTCTGCCTCCCCTCCTTGTTCGGGCAGGTTTCGGCGTTCGGCGTCACCGGCTTACTAGCTACTGCCGATCCATTTATCATCACTCCATTTGTCTTGTCTTCAATCACACACACCTGGTCCTTATCCCTCATTAGTCATTGTTATAAGTGTTCCCTCTGCTTCCTTGTCTGTGTGGGTGATTGTTTATTTGTGGAGGTTAGTGAAGCTCGGTGGAGCTCGTGTATTTTGTATCGACGGAAGATTTTCCCGTGTGCCTTGAATTTTCCAGTGTGCCTGTTTTGTGCCCTGGAGTGGGTTTGACGCATTTCTGCGTAAACCTGTATTTTGCGGATTAAAGCCTGTTATTCTGTGATTTACCCTTCTGCGCCTGACTCCTTCAACACCACCTCATCATATCTGCACCCTCCGCAGTACCTTGCCCATGCCCCCCCCCCGCTTCTCCTTCACCCAAATTCAGAGCTGATGTTCTGAAAGAGCTGCAAAATCTGGACCTCTACGAATCAGCTGGGCTAGACAATTTGGACCCTTTCTTTCTAAAATTAGCCGCCGACATTGTCGCAACCCCTATTACTAGCCTGTTCAACCTCTCTTTCGTATCGTTTGAGATCCCCAGAGATTGGAAAGCTGCCGCGGTCAACCCCATCTTCAAAGGGGGTGACACTCTAGATCCAAACTGTTACAACCTATATCCATCCAGAACTCCCTACAGCTACTTATCTAACACAGTGTGTTTCTAATCTCAGCCAAGGGCCAGAACTACCTACAGCTATTTATCTACACAATGTTTCTGATACCTGTTTTACAATAGGTTACCCTGTCTGTCTCTAGACCATCTGAGAGCAACAGTTAGTCGGTAGGTTAGCCTGTCTACCTGACCCAAACCTCTATACATAGAGACATGCTAATAATCTACAACAGTAGCAAACCTCTATATATAGAGACAGTCTAATCATCTACAACGTTAATAAACCTCTATATGTAGACACAGTCTAATAATCTACAATGTTAATAAACCTCTATAAAGAGACAGTCTAATCTTCTAGAACAGTAACAGACCTCTATATATAGAGACAGTCTAATCTTCTAGAACAGTAACAGACCTCTATATATAGAGACAGTCTAATCTTCTAGAACAGTAACAGACCTCTATATATAGAGACAGTCTAATCTTCTAGAACAGTAACAGACCTCTATATATAGAGACAGTCTAATCTTCTAGAACAGTAACAGACCTCTATATATAGAGACAGTCTAATCTTCTAGAACAGTAACAGACCTCTATATATAGAGACAGTCTAATCTTCTAGAACAGTAACAGACCTCTATATATAGAGACAGTCTAATCTTCTAGAACAGTAACAGACCTCTATATATAGAGACAGTCTAATCTTCTAGAACAGTAACAGACCTCTATATATAGAGACAGTCTAATCTTCTAGAACAGTAACATACCTCTATACAGTGGGGAGAACAAGTATTTGATACACTGCCGATTTTGCAGGTTTTCCTACTTACAAAGCATGTAGAGGTCTGTAATTTTTATCATAGGTACACTTCAACTGTGAGAGACGGAATCTAAAAAAAAAATCCAGAAAATCACATTGTATGATTTTTAAGTAATTAATTTGCATTTTATTGCATGACATAAGTATTTGATACATTAGAAAAGCAGAACTTAATATTTGGTACAGAAACCTTTGTTTGCAATTACAGAGATCATACGTTTCCTGTAGGTCTTGACCAGGTTTGCAGAGACTGCAGCAGGGATTTTGGCCCACTCCTCCATACAGACCTTCTCCAGATCCTTCAGGTTTAGGGGCTGTCACTTGGCAATACGGACTTTCAGCTCCCTCCAAAGATTTTCTATTGGGTTCAGGTCTGGAGACTGGCTAGGCCACTCCAGGACCTTGACATGCTTCTTACGGAGCCACTCCTTAGTTGCCCTGGCTGTGTGTTTCGGGTCGTTGTCATGCTGGAAGACCCAGCCACGACCCATCTTCAATGCTCTTACTGAGGGAAGGAGGTTGTTGGCCAAGATCTCGCGATACATGGCCCATTCCATCCTCCCCTCAATACGGTGCAGTCGTCCTGTCCCCTCTGCAGAAAAGCATCCCCAAATAATGATGTTTCCACTTCAATGCTTCACGGTTGGGATGGTGTTCTTGGGTTTGTACTCATCCTTCTTCTTCCTCCAAACACGGCGAGTGGAGTTTAGACCAAAAAGCTCTATTTTTGTCTCATCAGACCACATGACCTTCTCCCATTCCTCCTCTGGATCATCCAGATGGTCATTGGCAAACTTCAGACGGGCCTGGACATGCGCTGGCTTGAGCAGGGGGACCTTGCGTGCGCTGCAGGATTTTAATCCATGACGGCGTAGTGTGTTACTAATGGTTTTCTTTGAGACTGTGGTCCCAGCTCTCTTCAGGTCATTGACCAGGTCCTGCCGTGTAGTTCTGGGCTGATCCCTCACCTTCCTCATGGTCATTGATGCCCCACGAGGTGAAATCTTGCATGGAGTCCCAGACCGAGGGTGTTTGTCCGTCATCTTGAACTTCTTCCATTTTCTAATAATTGCATCAACAGTTGTTGCCTTCTCACCAAGCTGCTTGCCTATTGTCCTGTAGCCCATCCCAGCCTTGTGCAGGTCTACAATTTTATCCCTGATGTCCTTACACAGCTCTCTGGTCTTGGCCATTGTGGAGAGGTTGGAGTCTGTTTGATTGAGTGTGTGGACAGATGTGTTTTATACAGGTCACGAGTTCAAACAGGTGCAGTTAATACAGGTAATGAGTGGAGAACAGGAGGGCTTCTTAAAGAAAAACTAACAGGTCTGTGAGAGCCGGAATTCTTACTGGTTGGTAGGTGATCAAATACTTATGTCAAGCAATAAAATGCAATTTAATTACTTAAAAATCATACAATGTGATTTTCTGGATTTTTGTTTTAGATTACGTCTCTCACAGTTGAAGTGTACCTATGATAAAAATTACAGACCTCTACATGCTTTGTAAGTAGGAAAACCTGCAAAATCGGCAGTGTATCAAATACTTGTTCTCCCCACTGTATATAGAGACAGTCTAATCTTCTAGAACAGTAACAGACCTCTATATATAGAGACAGTCTAATCTTCTAGAACAGTAACAGACCGCTATATATAGAGACAGTCTAATCTTCTAGAACAGTAACAGACCTCTATATATAGAGACAGTCTAATCTTCTAGAACAGTAACAGACCTCTATATATAGAGATAGTCTAATCTTCTAGAACAGTAACAGACCTCTATATATAGAGACAGTCTAATCTTCTAGAACAGTAACAGACCGCTATATATAGAGACAGTCTAATCTTCTAGAACAGTAACAGACCTCTATATATAGAGACAGTCTAATCTTCTAGAACAGTAACATACCTCTATATATAGAGACAGTCTAATCTTCTAGAACAGTAACAGACCTCTATATATAGAGACAGTCTAATCTTCTAGAACAGTAACAGACCGCTATATATAGAGACAGTCTAATCTTCTAGAACAGTAACAGACCTCTATATATAGAGACAGTCTAATCTTCTAGAACAGTAACAGACCTCTATATATAGAGACAGTCTAATCTTCTAGAACAGTAACAGACCTCTATATATAGAGACAGTCTAATCTTCTAGAACAGTAACAGACCTCTATATATAGAGACAGTCTAATCTTCTAGAACAGTAACAGACCTCTATATATAGAGACAGTCTAATCTTCTAGAACAGTAACAGACCTCTATATATAGAGACAGTCTAATCTTCTAGAACAGTAACAGACCTCTATATATAGAGACAGTCTAATCTTCTAGAACAGTAACAGACCTCTATATATAGAGACAGTCTAATCTTCTAGAACAGTAACAGACCTCTATATATAGAGACAGTCTAATCTTCTAGAACAGTAACAGACCTCTATATATAGAGACAGTCTAATCTTCTAGAACAGTAACAGACCTCTATATATAGAGACAGTCTAATCTTCTAGAACAGTAACAGACCTCTATATATAGAGACAGTCTAATCTTCTAGAACAGTAACAGACCTCTATATATAGAGACAGTCTAATCTTCTAGAACAGTAACAGACCTCTATATATAGAGACAGTCTAATCTTCTAGAACAGTAACAGACCTCTATATATAGAGACAGTCTAATCTTCTAGAACAGTAACAGACCGCTATATATAGAGACAGTCTAATCTTCTAGAACAGTAACAGACCTCTATATATAGAGACAGTCTAATCTTCTAGAACAGTAACATACCTCTATATATAGAGACAGTCTAATCTTCTAGAACAGTAACAGACCTCTATATATAGAGACAGTCTAATCTTCTAGAACAGTAACAGACCTCTATATATAGAGACAGTCTAATCTTCTAGAACAGTAACAGACCTCTATATATAGAGACAGTCTAATCTTCTAGAACAGTAACAGACCTCTATATATAGAGACAGTCTAATCTTCTAGAACAGTAACAGACCTCTATATATAGAGACAGTCTAATCTTCTAGAACAGTAACAGACCTCTATATATAGAGACAGTCTAATCTTCTAGAACAGTAACAGACCTCTATATATAGAGACAGTCTAATCTTCTAGAACAGTAACAGACCTCTATATATAGAGACAGTCTAATCTTCTAGAACAGTAACAGACCTCTATATATAGAGACAGTCTAATCTTCTAGAACAGTAACAGACCTCTATATATAGAGACAGTCTAATCTTCTAGAACAGTAACAGACCTCTATATATAGAGACAGTCTAATCTTCTAGAACAGTAACAGACCGCTATATATAGAGACAGTCTAATCTTCTAGAACAGTAACAGACCGCTATATATAGAGACAGTCTAATCTTCTAGAACAGTAACAGACCTCTATATATAGAGACAGTCTAATCTTCTAGAACAGTAACAGACCTCTATATATAGAGACAGTCTAATCTTCTAGAACAGTAACAGACCTCTATATATAGAGACAGTCTAATCTTCTAGAACAGTAACAGACCTCTATATATAGAGACAGTCTAATCTTCTAGAACAGTAACAGACCTCTATATATAGAGACAGTCTAATCTTCTAGAACAGTAACAGACCTCTATATATAGAGACAGTCTAATCTTCTAGAACAGTAACAGACCTCTATATATAGAGACAGTCTAATCTTCTAGAACAGTAACAGACCTCTATATATAGAGACAGTCTAATCTTCTAGAACAGTAACAGACCTCTATATATAGAGACAGTCTAATCTTCTAGAACAGTAACAGACCTCTATATATAGAGACAGTCTAATCTTCTAGAACAGTAACAGACCTCTATATATAGAGACAGTCTAATCTTCTAGAACAGTAACAGACCTCTATATATAGAGACAGTCTAATCTTCTAGAACAGTAACAGACCTCTATATATAGAGACAGTCTAATCTTCTAGAACAGTAACAGACCGCTATATATAGAGACAGTCTAATCTTCTAGAACAGTAACAGACCTCTATATATAGAGACAGTCTAATCTTCTAGAACAGTAACAGACCTCTATATATAGAGACAGTCTAATCTTCTAATGCTGTACAGTTAAGAGTCTCCCCTAGGGTTGTGTTCTGTGTGTCTTTGTTTTAATGTTCCAAACAGCTTTTATTGAATGAACCCCTAAATTCCCCTATTTTTGACTCATTCTCATGTGTTCACATGTCAGCAAACTTCTCTTTCTCTTTTCACACAAAAGGAAGAGTCGTATGTCTTGGTTGTAGATTCAGAACTATAATCAATAAATAATACTGGTCCTTACCATAAACTAGCCCTAAAGCACAACTGTAGTCACATGCTAGTGTGGGTGAGTAGACTGCGTGAGAGCAGGATGCATGTGGTTGTACAACACAGGGAGAACTGAAAGGCTCATTACAGTAAATAGACATTATATAGACATTATATATACATTATATAGACATTACAGTATATAAACATTATATAGACATTACATAGACATTACAGTATATAAACATTATATAGACATTATATAGACATTATATACACATTATATATAGACATTACAGTATATTCACATTATATAGCCATTATTTAGATATTATGTACACATTCCTCTGAACAGTTGATGTTGAGATGTGTCTGTTTCTTGAACTCTGTGAAGCATTTATTTGGGCTGCAATCTGAGGTGCAGTTAATTTTAATGAACTTATCCTCTGCAGCAGAGGTAACTCTGGGTCTTCCTTTCCTGTGGTGGTCCTCATGGGAGCCAGTTTCATCCTAGCGCTTGATGATTTTTGCGACTGCACTTGAGGAAACTTTCAAAGTTCTTGAAATTTCCTGATTGACTGACTTTCATGTCTTCAAGTAATGTTGGACAGTCATTTCTCTTTGTTTATTTGAGCTGTTCTTGCCATAATATGGACTTGGTCTTTTACCAAATAGGGCTATCTTCTGTATACCCCCCCTACCTTGTCACAACACAACTGATAGGCTCAAATGCATTAAGAAGGAAAGAAATTCCACAAATAAACTTTTAACAAGGCACACCTGTTAATTGAAATGCATTCCAGGTGACTACCTCATGAAGCTGGTTGAGAGAATGCCAAGAGTGTGCAAAGCTGTCATCAAGGCAAAGGGGTGGCTACTTTGAAGAATCTCAAATATAAAATATATTTTGATTTCTTTAACACTTTTTTGGTTAGTACATGATTCCATATGTGTTGTTTCATAGTTTTGATGTCTTCACTATTATTCTACAATGTAGAAAACAGTAAAAATAAAGAAAAACCCTGGAATGAGTAGGTGTGTTCAAACTTTTGACTGGTACTGTATATACAGTTGAAGTTGGAAGTTTACATAAACTTAGGTTGGAGTCATTAAAACTTGTTTTTCAACCACTCCACAAATGTCTTGTTAACAAACTATAGTTTTGGCAAGTCAGTTAGGACATCTACTTTGTGCATGACACAAGTAATTTTTCCAACAATTATTTACAGATTATTTCACTTATAATTCACTGTATCACAATTCCAGTGGGTCAGAAGTTTATAAACACTAAGTTGACTGTGCCTTTAAACAGCTTGGAAAATTCCGGAAAATGATGTCATGGCTTTAGAAGCTTCTGATAGGCTAATTGACATAATTTGAGTCAATTGGAGGTGTACCTGTGGATGTATTTAAGGCCTACCTTCAAACTCAGTGCCTCTTTGCTTGACATCATGGGAAAATCTTAAGAAATCAGCCAAGACCTCAGAAAAAAATTGTAGACCTCCACAAATCTGGTTCATCCTTGGGAGCAATTTTCAAACGCGTGAAGGTACCAGGTTCATCTGTACAAACAATAGTACGCAAATATAAACACCATGGGACCACGCAGCCATCATACCGCTCAGGAAGGAGACACGTTCTGTCTCCTAGAGATGAACGTACTTTGGTGCGAAAAGTGCAAATCAATCCCAGAACAACAGCAAAGGACCTTGTGAAGATGCTGGAGGAAACAGGTACAAAATTATCTATATCCACAGTGAAACGAGTCCTATATCAACATAACCTAAAAGGCCGCTCAGCAAGGAAGAAGCCACTGCTCCAAAACCGCCATAAAAAAGTAAGACTACGGTTTGCAACTGCACATTGGGACAAAGATCGTACTTTTTGGAGAAATGTCCTCTGGTCTAATGAAACAAAAATAGAACAGTTTGGCCATAATGACCATCGTTATGTTTGGAGGAAAAAGGGGGTGCTTGCAAGCCGATGAACACCATCCCAACCGTGAAGCACGGGGGTGGCAGCATCATGCTGTGGGGGTGCTTTGCTGCAGGAGGGACTGGTGCACTTCACAAAATAGATGGCATCATGAGGAAGGAAAATTATATGGATATATTGAAGCAACATCTCAAGACATCAGTCAGGAAGTTAAAGCTTGGATGGAAGAATGGGTCTTCCAAATGGACAATGACCCCAAGCATACTTCCAAAGTTGTGGCAAAATGGCTTAAGGATAACAAAGTTAAGGTATTAGAGTGGCCATCACAAAGCGCTGACCTCAATCCTATAGAAAATGTGTAGGCAGAACTGAAAAAGCGTGTGCGAGCAAGGAGGCCAACAAACCTGACTCAGTTACACCAGCTCTGTCAGGAGGAATGGGCCAAAATTCACCCAACTTATTGTGGGAAGCTTGTGGAAGGCTACCCGAAATGTTAAACAATTTAAAGGCAATGCTACCAAATACTAATTGAGTGTATGTAAACTTCTGACCCACTGGGAATGTGATGAAAGAAATAAAAGCTTAAATAAATTATTCTCTCTACTATTATTATGACATTTCACATCCTTAAAATAGAGTGGTGATCCTATCTGACCTAAAACAGGGCATTTGTACTAGGATTAAATGTCAGGAATTGTGAAAAACTGAGTTTAAATGTATTTGGCTAAGGTGTATGTACACCTCCGACTTCAACTGTATAGTTGCGGCCAAATAAATTGGCACCTGTCACGGTTTCGGCTGAGGCTGCTCCTCCTCCTTGTTCGGGCAGGCTTCGGCGGTCGTCGTCTCCGGAGTACTAGCTGCCACCGTTCTTTGTTTTCAATGTTTGTTTGGTTTGGTCTGATTGGTACACCTGTTCATGTTTAGTGTTGATTATGTGTCCTATAAGTTCTCGTTGTTTCTGTCATGTGTTGTGTGTAATTGTTTTCACCTGTCTGTTGGTGCTGTTCATTTTTGGCCAGTCGCTAGTGTGTACCGTCGCACTGTTGTTTTCGTGCGCTGTCGGTTTTGGTGTTTTACGCACTGTTGCGTATTGTTCGCCTCCGGGTTGGTTTAGACCCATTTGTTATTTTTGTCTTTTCAAGTAAAGACTGGTTTGACTTAGCTCCTGTGTCCTGCACTTGATTCCACACCACATCCTCATCAGATACCCTGACAGCACCCTTGCATTATTGTTAATTAATTCCCTATTTCTTCTAAAATACAGTAGATGTTACCAACTCCTCCACCATTGGTTGTCATGCCATAACAGCACACAACATTTTATTAAATAGATGTTATTAACTCCTCTACCATTGGTTGTCATGGCTACAGTTGTAGCTCAGATACAGAATAAGACAGATAACTCTGAACATGGCAGTAATGCTCTGCTAGATGTTCTGTCTGCCTGTCTGCTGCAGAGAACAATGGTGCCAGAGGAGATGGTTGCCGTTTTACGGCCCCCTAACCAACTCTGCTATTATGTGTGTTTTTTCACGTTATTTGTAATATATTCTGTACATAATATTTCTGACACCGTCTCTGATGACCAAAAAGAGCTTCTGGATATCAGGACAGCGATTGTTCACTTTATATTGGACAAAGATATTTTCTTCAACGAGTCGGACGCGAAGGATATTCTACAGACACCCGACAAGGCCCAAATCCCTGCATGAGAAAGAGACAGGGATATCGTGGACGTAGGTCAGGGTGCCTTGTAAGGTAATCTGCCTCTTCCATCAGTCCTATTAGCCAACATACAATCATTAGAAAACAAAATGGGCGACCTACGATCTAGGATATCCTACCAACAGGACATTAAAAACTGTAATATCTTATGTTTCATCGAGTCGTGGCTGAACGATGACATGGATAACATACAGCTGGCGGGATATATGCTACATCGGCAGGATAGAACGGCTGACTCCGGTAAGACAAGAGGTGGCGGTCTGTGTATATTTGTAAACAACAGCTGGTGCACAAAATCAAATACTAAGAAAGTATTGAGGTTTTGCTCGCCTGAGGTAGAGTATCTTATGATAAGCTGTAGACCGCACTATCTACCAAGAGAGTTTTCTACTATATTTTTCGAAGATGTCTATTTACCACCACAAACCAATGCTGGCATTAAGATTGCACTCAATGAGCTGTATAAGGCCATAAGCAAACAGGAAAATGCTCATCCAGAGGCACCGCTCCAAGTGGCCGGGGACTTTAATGCAGTGAAACTTAAATCAGTTTTACCTCATTTCTACCAGCATGTTAAATGTGTAACCAGAGGAAAAAAACTCTAGACCACCTTAACTCAACACACAGAGACCCGTGCAAAGCACTCCCTCGCCCTCCATTTGGCAAATCTGACCATAATTATATCCTCCTGATTCCTGATTATAAGCAAAAACTAAAGCAGGAAGCACCAGTGACTCGGTTAATAAAAAAGTGGTCAGATGACGCAGATGCTAAGCTACAGGACTGTTTTGCTAGCACAGACTGGAACATGTCCCGGGATTCTTCAGATAGCATTGAGGAGTACACCATATCAGTCACTGGCTTCATCAATAAGTGCATCGATGACGTCGTCCCCACAGTGACCGTACGTACATACCCCAACCAGAAGCCATGGATTACAGGCAACATCCGCACTGAGCTAAAGGGTAGAGCTGCCACTTTCAAGGAATGGGACTCTATCCCGGATGCTTAAAAGAAATTCCGCTATGACCCACGACGAACCATCAAACAGGCAAAGAGTCAATACATGACTAAAATTGAATCGTAGTACACCAGCTCCGACGCTCATCGGATGTGACTGGGCTTGAAAACTATTACAGACTACAAACGGAAGCACAGCCGCGAGCTGCCTAGTGACACAAGCCTACCAGACGAGCTAAACCACTTCTATGCTCGCTTCGAGGCAAGCAACACTGAAGCATGCATGAGAGCACCAGCTGTTCCGGACAACTATGTGATCACGCTCTCCGTAGCCAATGTGAGTAAGACTTTTAAGCAGGTCAACATTCACAAGGCTGCAGGGCCAGACGGATTACCAGGACATGTACTCCGAGCATGTGCTGACCAACTGGCAAGTGTCTTCACTGACATTTTCAACATGTCCCTGACTGAGTCTGTAATACCAACATGTTTCAAGCAGACCACCATAGTCCTTGTGCCCAAGAACACTAAGATAACCTGCCTAAATGACTACCGACCCGTTGCACTCACGTCTGTAGCCATGAAGTGCTTTGAAAGGCTGGTCATGGCTCACATCAACACCATTGTCCCAGAAACCCTAGACCAACTCCAATTTGCATACCGCCCCAACAGATCCACAGATGATGCAATCTCTATTGCACTCCACCTGGACAAGAGGAACACCAACGTGAGAATGCTGTTCATTGACTACAGCTCAGTGTTCAACACCAGAGTGCCTTTAAAGCTCATCACTAAGCTAAGGACCCTGGGACTAAACACCTCCCTCTGCAACTGGATCCTGGACTTCCTGACAGATGGGCCGCCCCCAGGTGGTAAGGGTAGGTAACAATCTGCCACTCTGATCCTTAACACGGGGGCCCCTCAGGGGTGCGTGCTCAGTCTCTTCCTCTACTCCCTGTTCACCCATGACTGCATGGCCAGGCACGACTCCAACACCATCATTAAGGTTGCCGACGACACAACAGTGGTAGGCCTGATCACAGACAATGATGAGACAGCCTATAGGTCAGAGACCTGGCAGTGTGATGCCAGGATAACAACCTCTCCCTCAACGTGACCAAGTTAAAGGAGATAATTGTGGACTACAGGAAAAAAAAGAGGACTGAGCATGCCCCCATTCTCATCGACAGGGCTGTAGTGGAGCAGGTTGAGAGCTTCAAGTTCCTTGGTGTCCATATAACCAACAAACTATCATGGTCCAAACACACCAAGACAGTCGTGAAGAGGGCACGACAAAGCCTATTCCCCTTCAGGAGACTGAAAAGATTTGGCATGGGTCCTCAGATCCTCAAAAAACTATACAGCTGCACCATCGAGAGCATCCTGACTGGTTGCATCACTGCCTGGTATTCAACTGCTTGGCCTCCGACCGCAAGGCACTACAGAGGGTAATGCGTAAGGCCCAGTACATCACTGGGGCCAAGCTTCCTGCCATCCAGGACCTCTATACCGGGCGGTGTCAGAGGAAGGCCCTAAAAATGGTCAAATACTCCAGCAAACCCTAGTCATAGACTGTTCTCTCTGCTACCGTACGGCAGGCGGTACCGGAGCGCCAAGTCTAGGTCCAAAAGGCTTCTTAACAGATTATATCCCCAAACCATAAGACTCCTGAACAGCTAATCATGGCTACCCGGACTATTAGCAGCTTCTACCCCCAAGCCATAAGACTCCTGAACAGCTAATCATGGCTACCCGGACTATTTGCATTGTCCCTCCCACTCCACCCCCTCTTTTACGCTGCTGCTACTCTGTTTATTATCTATGCTTAGTCACTTTAACTCTACCTACATGTATATATTACCTCAATTAACTCGACTAACCGGTGCCCCCGCACATTGACTCTGTACCGGTACCCCCCTGTATATAGCCTCCCTACTGTTATTTTATTTCACTGCCTGTCTTTAATAATTTTTTTATTTTTTATTTTTTACTTATCTATTTTTTACTTAAGACCTATTTTTCTTAAAACTGCATTGTTGGTTAAGGGCTTGTAAGTAAGCATTTCACTGTAAGGTCTACACCTGTTGCATTCGGCGCATGTGGCAAATAAAATTTGATTTGATTTGATTTTAGATAACTCTGAACCTGGCAGCTCTGCTAGATGTTCTGTCTGCTGCAGGGAACAGAGGAGGCTTGATGATGAGTCTGGGGTTTTAATCAGACAGGGTCATCAGATGATAAACATATTTTAAAACACGGTTAGTTCCTACAGTCACACACAGTCTGATTGGTAAGACTGGACTGATGATTCAAGGTAGGTAAAGAGAATGATCTGGTTCAAATCTCTCTTTCATTTGACTGCATTAACATCTTACAGTTAACTACGTGATGTTAGTCCTCATTACTCATACAGAGGTTTTCTGGAGAGGAATAGTCTCAGTGTAACTACCCACCTATACATAATACATACAGGTAGTGCAAATAAAACAACAACAAACCGAGTTTAAACTAAAGCTTCAATATTTACAAAGTCTATGTTTAGTTTAGAATAATGTGTTGATGTGGCTGACAGCAGTTTACATCTAAAATATGATTATAAATTATTGCAAATACTGTATTTCCATAAACTAACATGGAAAGCATAACTCCCTGTCCATATATATGTATTGTATCTCCCTCCCATCCCATAACTCCCTGTCCATATCCATGTATTGTATCTCCCTCCCATCCCATAACTCCCTGTCCATATCCATGTATTGTATCTCCCTCCCATCCCATAACTCCCTGTCCATATCTATGTATTGTATCTCCCTCCCATCCCATAACTCCCTGTCCATATCTATGTATTGTATCTCCCTCCCATCCCATAACTCCCTGTCCATATCAATGTATTGTATCTCCCTCCCATCCCATAACTCCCTGTCCATATCCATGTATTGTATCTCCCTCCCATCCCATAACTCCCTGTCCATATCCATGTATTGTATCTCCCTCCCATCCCATAACTCCCTGTCCATAACTCCCTGTCCATAACTCCCATCCCATAACTCCCTGTCCATATCCATGTATTGTATCTCCCTCCCATCCCATAACTCCCTGTCCATATCCATGTATTGTATCTCCCTCCCATCCCATAACTCCCTGTCCATATCCATGTATTGTATCTCCCTCCCATCCCATAACTGTATTGTATCTCCCTCCCATCCCTTCTGAACCAGATTCATTAGTAGCCAGACAGCAGAGCAGAGGGCTGTTGAAGACCGCAGGGTTGTGTCCCAAATACCACCCTATTCCCTATGTAGTGCACTACTTTAGACCAGAGAATGGCACCCTATTCCCTATATAGTGCATGTCTTTTGACCGGTGCCCATTTTGGGACACACTAACAGACATCTGCTGCATTTACAGATTGGGAAACCTAATAAAACCCAGAGCCTCTCAGAGAGACAGTAAATGAAGCTGGACTGTGTCCCAGAGGGCACACTATTCCATATGTAGTGCACTACCTTAGACCAGAGACCTGTAGGTAGCCATATGGGTGCTGATCAAAAGTAGTGCACTATATAGGGAATAGGGTGGTATTTGGACGGTGTGCTGTGAGTGGATCTGGCCGGTCCTCTGGAGGGGAAGCACAGTGCTGCTCAGTACACAGGTGATCTGTTCTCATTTAGACCGGAGCTGGCACTGATACAGACTGAGAGCCGTTGGCCACGCTGCAGTGTGTGTGTGTGGTGTGTGGGGCGTGTGTGTGTGTGTGGTGTGTGTGGTGTGTGGGGCGTGTGTGTGTGGTGTGTGGGGTGTGTTTCTGATCGAGACAAAGAGAGCAACATCCTTCAGACATAATGAGGAATCATTTATTTAGCCCTTGATGGACAGACGGACTCCAGCTCTGTGCTGTTCCACTGCTGCTACGTTGTCCTCAGAGAAGCAGTGGTGAGTGTGTGTGAGAACGTACAGGGAGTGTGTGTGAGAACGTAGAGGGAGTGTGTGTGTGAACGTACAGGGAGTGTGTGTGAGAACGTAGAGGGAGTGTGTGTGTGAACGTAGAGGGAGTGTGTGTGAGAACGTAGAGGGAGTGTGTGTGAGAACGTACAGGGAGTGTGTGTGAGAACGTACAGGGAGTGTGTGTGAGAACGTACAGGGAGTGTGTGTGTGAACGTAGAGGGAGTGTGTGTGAGAACGTAGAGGGAGTGTGTGTGAGACCGTACAGGGAGTGTGTGTGAGAACGTAGAGGGAGTGTGTGTGTGAACGTAGAGGGAGTGTGTGAGAACGTAGAGGGAGTGTGTGTGTGAACGTACAGGGAGTGTGTGTGAGAACGTAGAGGGAGTGTGTGTGTGAACGTAGATGGAGTGTGTGTGTGAACGTAGAGGGAGTGTGTGTGAGAACGTAGAGGGAGTGTGTGTGTGAACGTAGAGTGAGTGTGTGTGTGAACGTAGAGGGAGTGTGTGTGAGAACGTAGAGGGAGTGTGTGTGTGAACGTAGAGGGAGTGTGTGTGTGAACGTAGAGGGAGTGTGTGTGAGAACGTAGAGGGAGTGTGTGTGTGAACGTACAGGGAGTGTGTGTGTGAACGTAGAGGGAGTGTGTGTGTGAACGTAGAGGGAGTGTGTGTGTGAACGTACAGGGAGTGTGTGTGTGAACGTAGAGGGAGTGTGTGTGTGAACGTACAGGGAGTGTGTGTGTGAACGTAGAGGGAGTGTGTGTGTGAACGTAGAGGGAGTGTGTGTGTGAACGTACAGGGAGTGTGTGTGTGAACGTAGAGGGAGTGTGTGTGTGAACGTACAGGGAGTGTGTGTGTGAACGTACAGGGAGTGTGTGTGAGAACGTAGAGGGAGTGTGTGTGAGAACGTACAGGGAGTGTGTGTGTGAACGTAGAGGGAGTGTGTGTGTGAACGTAGAGGGAGTGTGTGTGTGAACGTAGAGGGAGTGTGTGTGTGAACGTAGAGGGAGTGTGTGTGAGAACGTAGAGGGAGTGTGTGTGTGAACGTAGAGGGAGTGTGTGTGAGAACGTAGAGGGAGTGTGTGTGAGAACGTAGAGGGAGTGTGTGTGTGAACGTAGAGGGAGTGTGTGTGTGAACGTAGAGGGAGTGTGTGTGTGAACGTAGAGGGAGTGTGTGTGAGAACGTAGAGGGAGTGTGTGTGTGAACGTAGAGGGAGTGTGTGTGTGAACGTAGAGGGAGTGTGTGTGTGAACGTAGAGGGAGTGTGTGTGTGAACGTAGAGGGAGTGTGTGTGAGAACGTACAGGGAGTGTGTGTGAGAACGTACAGGGAGTGTGTGTGTGAACGTAGAGGGAGTGTGTGTGTGAACGTAGAGGGAGTGTGTGTGAGAACGTAGAGGGAGTGTGTGTGTGAACGTAGAGGGAGTGTGTGTGTGAACGTAGAGGGAGTGTGTGTGTGAACGTAGAGGGAGTGTGTGTGTGAACGTAGAGGGAGTGTGTGTGTGAACGTAGAGGGAGTGTGTGTGTGAGAACGTAGAGGGAGTGTGTGTGTGAACGTAGAGGGAGTGTGTGTGAGAACGTAGAGGGAGTGTGTGTGTGAACGTAGAGGGAGTGTGTGTGTGAACGTAGAGGGAGTGTGTGTGTGAACGTAGAGGGAGTGTGTGTGTGAACGTAGAGGGAGTGTGTGTGTGAGAACGTAGAGGGAGTGTGTGTGTGAACGTAGAGGGAGTGTGTGTGTGAACGTAGAGGGAGTGTGTGTGTGAGAACGTAGAGGGAGTGTGTGTGTGAACGTACAGGGAGTGTGTGTGTGAACGTAGAGGGAGTGTGTGTGTGAACGTAGAGGGAGTGTGTGTGTGAACGTACAGGGAGTGTGTGTGTGAACGTAGAGGGAGTGTGTGTGTGAACGTACAGGGAGTGTGTGTGTGAACGTACAGGGAGTGTGTGTGAGAACGTAGAGGGAGTGTGTGTGAGAACGTACAGGGAGTGTGTGTGTGAACGTAGAGGGAGTGTGTGTGTGAACGTAGAGGGAGTGTGTGTGTGAACGTAGAGGGAGTGTGTGTGTGAACGTAGAGGGAGTGTGTGTGAGAACGTAGAGGGAGTGTGTGTGTGAACGTAGAGGGAGTGTGTGTGAGAACGTAGAGGGAGTGTGTGTGAGAACGTAGAGGGAGTGTATGTGTGAACGTAGAGGGAGTGTGTGTGTGAACGTAGAGGGAGTGTGTGTGTGAACGTAGAGGGAGTGTGTGTGAGAACGTAGAGGGAGTGTGTGTGTGAACGTAGAGGGAGTGTGTGTGTGAACGTAGAGGGAGTGTGTGTGTGAACGTAGAGGGAGTGTGTGTGTGAACGTAGAGGGAGTGTGTGTGAGAACGTACAGGGAGTGTGTGTGAGAACGTACAGGGAGTGTGTGTGTGAACGTAGAGGGAGTGTGTGTGTGAACGTAGAGGGAGTGTGTGTGAGAACGTAGAGGGAGTGTGTGTGTGAACGTAGAGGGAGTGTGTGTGTGAACGTAGAGGGAGTGTGTGTGTGAACGTAGAGGGAGTGTGTGTGTGAACGTAGAGGGAGTGTGTGTGTGAACGTAGAGGGAGTGTGTGTGTGAGAACGTAGAGGGAGTGTGTGTTTGAACGTAGAGGGAGTGTGTGTGTGAACGTAGAGGGAGTGTGTGTGTGAACGTAGAGGGAGTGTGTGTGAGAACGTAGAGGGAGTGTGTGTGTGAGAACGTAGAGGGAGTGTGTGTGAGAACGTACAGGGAGTGTGTGTGAGAACGTAGAGGGAGTGTGTGTGTGAACGTAGAGGGAGTGTGTGTGAGAACGTAGAGGGAGTGTGTGTGAGAACGTAGAGGGAGTGTGTGTGTGAACGTAGAGGGAGTGTGTGTGTGAACGTAGAGGGAGTGTGTGTGTGAACGTAGAGGGAGTGTGTGTGTGAACGTAGAGGGAGTGTGTGTGAGAACGTAGAGGGAGTGTGTGTGTGAGAACGTTGAGGGAGTGTGTGTGAGAACGTAGAGGGAGTGTGTGTGAGAACGTACAGGGAGTGTGTGTGAGAACGTACAGGGAGTGTGTGTGTGAACGTAGAGGGAGTGTGTGTGAGAACGTAGAGGGAGTGTGTGTGTGAACGTAGAGGGAGTGTGTGTGAGAACGTAGAGGGAGTGTGTGTGTGAACGTAGAGGGAGTGTGTGTGTGAACGTAGAGGGAGTGTGTGTGAGAACGTAGAGGGAGTGTGTGTGAGAACGTAGAGGGAGTGTGTGTGTGAACGTAGAGGGAGTGTGTGTGTGAACGTAGAGGGAGTGTGTGTGTGAACGTAGAGGGAGTGTGTGTGTGAACGTAGAGGGAGTGTGTGTGTGAACGTAGACGGAGTGTGTGTGTGAACGTAGAGGGAGTGTGTGTGTGAGAACGTAGAGGGAGTGTGTGTGTGAACGTAGAGGGAGTGTGTGTGTGAACGTAGAGGGAGTGTGTGTGTGAACGTAGAGGGAGTGTGTGTGAGAACGTAGAGGGAGTGTGTGTGAGAACGTAGAGGGAGTGTGTGTGTGAACGTAGAGGGAGTGTGTGTGTGAACGTAGAGGGAGTGTGTGTGAGAACGTAGAGGGAGTGTGTGTGTGAACGTAGAGGGAGTGTGTGTGTGAACGTAGAGGGAGTGTGTGTGTGAACGTAGAGGGAGTGTGTGTGTGAACGTAGAGGGAGTGTGTGTGAGAACGTAGAGGGAGTGTGTGTGTGAACGTAGAGGGAGTGTGTGTGAGAACGTAGAGGGAGTGTGTGTGTGAACGTAGAGGGAGTGTGTGTGAGAACGTAGAGGGAGTGTGTGTGTGAGAACGTAGAGGGAGTGTGTGTGTGAACGTAGAGGGAGTGTGTGTGAGAACGTAGAGGGAGTGTGTGTGTGAACGTAGAGGGAGTGTGTGTGAGAACGTAGAGGGAGTGTGTGTGTGAACGTAGAGGGAGTGTGTGTGGCATCAAGCATCCATGTGGCATCTGGTGTGTGGTGAGGGAGGACGTTGGTGGATAATGATCAGTTTGGTTTACACATCCTGAAGAGAGTGAGGAGGCTGAGGAGCAGGAAGAGGAGGAGGAGGAGGAGGAGGAGGAGGAGCAGAGGGGAGGAAGAGGAGGAGGAGCAGGAGGAGGAGGAGGAGGAGGAGGGGGAGGAGGAGGAGGAGCGAGGAGGAGGAACAAAGAGGAGGAGGAGGAGGAGGAGGAGGAGTAGGAGGAGAAAGGAGGAGGAGCAGAGGGGAGGAAGAGGAGGAGGAGGAGAAAGGAGGAGGACGAGGAGGAGGAGCGAGGAGGAGGAGGAGGAGGAACGAAGAGGAGGATGAGGAGGAGGAGGAGGAGGAGGCATAAGATGAGGGGGAGGGGGCGGAGGAGGATGCTGTGTGTGAGATGCAGAGATGTGTTTGGATAGACCACAGCATTCCAATAATGTTTGCCAGTATACCACATCATATCACACCGCTAACAGACGCTGGATGTAAAAGGAATATGCAGACACTCAATGTGGACTTTCATTTCCTGTATCCTTGGGTTGCGGCAGAAGGCCTGCCCTGGGAAAGAGTTAGGGCTTGGAGCCACAATGTAGGTTGTAGGGTTTAGTGTGTTTAGTAAGTGTGTAGTTAGTGTTGACAGGCTCAGGGAGAGGCCCAACCAAAAGGCTCAGGGAGAGGCCCAACCAAAAGGCTCAGGGAGAGGCCCAACCAAAAGGCTCATGGAGAGGCCCAACCAAAAGGCTCAGGGAGAGGCCCAACCAAAGGATTGATCCCATTATGATTAAACCATAAAGTTCAAAACAAAAGGGAGGGATAAACCTAAACTAAAACGTCTCTCAACTCTAAAACACCCCAGCCCCCCCAGGCCCCCCAGTACACCCAGGCCCCCCAGCCCCCCCCCCCCACACAGGCCCCCCAGGCTCCCCCACCCCCACCTGCTCCCCTCTGCTGTCTATTGATCCAGGCTGTTATCCCCTCTGATGTGATTAGTCCACTCCTCTTGTCCTTAGTGTTTCAGCTGCCTCCACATCCTGTCTCTCTCAGGGGGCATCAGGAGGATTATTATGCTATTGTTAAAGGCCCAGTGCAGTCACAAAAGTGATTTTTCTGTGTTATATATATATTTCCACACTATGAGGTTGGAATATTACTGTGAAATTGTGAAAATGATGATAATGCCCTTTTAGTGTAAGAGCTGTTTGAAAAAACCAGCTGAAATTTCAGCCTGTTTTGGAGGGAGGGAGTTTTGGCCTTCCATGGTGACATCACCATGCGTTAAATTAGTTAATAGACCAATAAGAAAGACAATTGCAAAACCTCTCTGCCAATAACAGCTAGTTTCCAGTTCCCCCCTCCTCACTCAGACCACACCCAGACAGTCCCAGACCACACCCAGACAGTCCCAGACCACACCCAGACAGTCCCAGACCACACCCAGACAGTCCTAGACCACCCCAGACAGTCCTAGACCACCCCAGACAGTCCCAGACCACCCCCAGACAGTCCTAGACCACCCCAGACAGTCCTAGACCACCCCCAGACAGTCCTAGACCACCCCAGACAGTCCCAGACCACCCCAGACAGTCCCAGACCACCCCAGACAGTCCTAGACCACCCCCAGACAGTCCTAGACCACCCCAGACAGTCCTAGACCGCCCCCAGACAGTCCCAGACCACCCCCAGACAGTCCCAGACCACCCCCAGACAGTCCTAGACCACCCCCAGACAGTCCTAGACCACCCCAGACAGTCCTAGACCGCCCCCAGACAGTCCTAGACCGCCCCCAGACAGTCCTAGACCACACCCAGACAGTCCCAGACCACCCCCAGACAGTCCTAGACCACACCCAGACAGTCCTAGACCACCCCCAGACAGTCCTAGACCACCCCCAGACAGTCCTAGACCACACCCAGACAGTCCCAGACCACACCCAGACAGTCCCAGACCACACCCAGACAGTCCTAGACCACACCCAGACAGTCCCAGACCACCCCCAGACAGTCCCAGACCACCCCCAGACAGTCCCAGACCACACCCAGACAGTCCCAGACCACACCCAGACAGTCCTAGACCACACCCAGACAGTCCTAACTAAATTCTTGCTTGAGAAATAGTTTTTTGCTAAGAAGCTATTTCAAGGAAAATGGAACAGCCAATACTAATAATAAGTAACAAAAACACTGGAAAACAAGAAAATACAAGAATTGATAAAGAAATAAACTACAAATACACTATACAATTCAAAATAATTAGTATTCAACTTTCTATTTATAGTATTTCTAAATAGATCAAAGACAGCATTAGAAGAAAGGACCATTATTGAAAATAACTGGAAAACAAAAGTACTCAAAAGCCTGAACTTCGGTAGGAATCAACATGGTAGAGATAAACACACTAAACAGAGGACATAAAGGCACAGTATTTGGGGACGGGAGGGTGTATTGTGATGGAAGGTGGGGTGTGTATTTGTATTTGTTATGGATCCCCTTTAGCTCTTCCTGGGGTCCAGCAAATTTAAGGCAGTTATACATTTTAAATTTACATTTTACATTTTTAGTCATTTAGCAGACGCTCTTATCCAGAGCAACTTACAGTTAGTGAGTGCATACATTATTTTTTTTTATTATTTTTTTCATACTGGCCCCCTGTGGGAATCGAACCCACAACCCTGGCGTTGCAAACGCCATGCTCTACCAACTGAGCTACATCCCTGCCGGCCATTCCCTCCCCTACCCTGGACGACGCTGGGTCAATTGTACGCCGCTCCATGGGTCAAATTCATAACAGATTTTACAACATATTAAATAAAATAAAATGAAATAAAATGTTATTTGTCACATGCACGTGTTTAGCAGATGTTATTGTGGGTGTAGCGAAATGCTTGTGCTTCTAGCTCTGACAGTGCAGTAATATCTAACAAGTAATATCTAACAATTTCACAACATATACCCAAAACACACAAAACTAGTAAGGAATGGAATTAAGAATTGGTGAGTCGCTCTGGATAAGAGCGTCTGCTAAATGACGTAAATGTGCCCTTGAGCAAGGCACTTAACCCTAATTGCTCCTGTAAGTCGCTCTGGATAAGAGCGTCTGCTAAATGACTAAAATGTAAATGTAAAATGTAAAGAATATATACATATATGGACGAGCAATGACAGAGCGGCATGGACTAAGATATAGTAGAATAATATAGAATACAGTATATACATATGAGATGAGTAATGCAAGATATGACTAGTGACTAGTTTTCTCCCGAGTGGCGCAGTGGTCTAAGGCACTGTGCCACTAGAGATCCTGGTTCGAATCCAGGTAAAAGTAAATGTAGTGTTCCATTTCTTACAGTGGCCAGTGATTTCAATAGGTCTCTACTCTACTACCACATCTCTATAACACAATATCCATGTGTACATGTGTGTATCATGTGTCTATGTTTGTGTTGCTATGTTCTATAAGGTGTATTTGTATCTGTTTTTTAAATGTAATTTTACTGCTGTCATGAGTTACATGATGTGGAATAGAGTTCCATGTAGTCATGGCTCTATGTAGTACTGTGCACCTCCCATAGTCTGTTCTGGACTTGGGGACTGTGAAGAGACCTCTGGTGGCATGTCTTGTGGGGTATGCATCGGTGTCCGAGCTGTGCGCCAGCAGTTCAAACAGACAGCTCGGCGTATTCAACCTGTCAATACCGCTCACAAGCAGTGATGAAGTCAATCTCTCCTCCACTTTGAGCCAAGAGAGATTGACAGCCATATTATTAATGTTAGCTCTCTGTGTACATCCAACAGCCAGCCGTGCTGCCCTGCTGGTGGAGAGAATGCCAAGAGTGTGCAAAGCTGTCATCAAGGCAAAGGGTGGCTATTTGAAGAATCTCAAATATAAAATATATTTTGGATTTGTTTAACACTTTTTTGGTTACTACATGATTCCATATGTGTTATCTCATAGTTTTGATGTCTTCACTATTATTCTACAGTGTAGAAAATAGTAAAATAAAGAAAAACCCTGGAATGAGTAGGTGTGTTCAAACTTTTGACTGGAACTGTATACTTCTGGTAGTGTATATTAAAACAAAAACAAATATTAAATATTAAATATTAAAACGAATATATATATATATATATATATATATATTAAATATATTGGGGTTTAGGAATACCTTGATGGAAGCCACAATCCACAGTGGCTTGCAAAAGTATTCACCCCCCTTGGCATTTTTCCTATTTTGTTGCCTTACAACCTGGAATTAAAATAGATTTTTGGGGGGGGTTTGTTTCATTTGATTTACACAACATGCCTACCACTTTGAAGAGGCAACATATGTTTTATTGTGAAACAAAACAAGAAATATGACAAAAAAACTGAAAACTTTAGCGTGCATAACTATTCACCCCCCCCCCCCCCCCCCCCCCAAAGTCAATACTTTGTAGAGCCACCTTTTGCAGCAATTACAGCTGCAAGTCTCTTGGGGTATGTCTCTATAAGCTTGGCACATCTAGCCACTGAGATATTTGCCCATTCTTCAAGACAAAACTGCTCCAGCTCCTTCAAGTTGGATGGGTTCCGCTGGTGTACAGCAATCTTTAAGTCATACCACAGATTCTCAATTGGATTGAGGTCTGGGCTTTGACTAGGCCATTCCAAGACATTTAAATGTTTCCCCTTAAACCACTCGAGTGTTGCTTTAGCAGTATGCTTTGGGTCATTGTCCTGCTGGAAGGTGAAACTCAGTCCCAGTCTCAAATATCTGGAAGACTAAAACAGGTTTCCCTCAAGAATTTCCCTGTATTAAGCGCATCATTCCTTCAATTCTGCCCACTTTCCCAGTCCCTGCCGATGAAAAACATGGTGTTCTCAGGGTGATGAGAGGTGTTGGGTTTGTGCCAAACATAGCGCTTTCCTTGATGGCCAAAAAGCTAAATTTTAGTCTCATCTGACCAGAGTACCTTCTTCCATATGTTTGGGGAGTCTCCCACATGGCTTTTGAAGAACACCAAACGTGTTTGCTTATTTCTTTCTTTAAGCAATGGCATTTTTCTGGCCACTCTTCCGTACAGTAGTACAGTACAATACAATGGTAAAAACCAATACAGTACAGTAGTACAATACAGTACAGTATTACAGTACAGTATTACAGTACAGCGCATTACTACAATACAATACGGTAGTACGTATGTTAACTGATGATTGGAATCTATTTAGTCATTCTATTCAGTCATATTTGTGCTTCTGACTGGAAAGTCTGCAGTCACTGTTAAGGGACCTCCCTCCCTCCCTCCCTCTGTCGTTATTACTGATGTGATGACAATAGAATGTCCTCCCCACCCCACCCCACCCCTCTCCTCTCCTCTCCTCTCCTCTCCTCTCCTCTCCTCTCCTCTCCTCTCCTCTCCTCTCCTCTCCTCTCCTCTCCTCTCCTCTCCTCTCCTCTCCTCTCCTCTCCTCTCCTCTCCTCTCCTCTCCTCTCCTCTCCTCTCCTCTCCCCTCCCCTCCCCTCCCCTCCTCTCCTCTCCTCTCCTCTCCTCTCCTCTCCTCTCCCCTCCCCTCCCCTCCCCTCCCCTCCCCTCTCCTCTCCTCTCCTCTCCTCTCCTCTCCTCTCCTCTCCTCTCCTCTCCTCTCCTCTCCTCTCCTCTCCTCTCCTCTCCTCTCCTCTCCTCTCCTCTCCTCTCCCCTCCCCTCTCCTCTCCTCTCCTCTCCTCTCCTCTCCACTCCTCTCCACTCATGTAGGCTGTGACAGCTGTGAGATGTCCCCTGCCAGAGGCAGCAAGGCTTGTTACTGCATCTCTTGACGCTCCAATAGATTTCTATTCAATTCGTTCCAAGATATTCCGTTGTATTTGATGGTTGAAGGCGGTTGTAGTTATTATGGTCTGTTATGGTCTGTGGATGCAGTGTAAACGGCACCATATTCCCTATCTATTAGCAGACGCTCTTATCCAGAGCGACTTACAGGAGCAATTAGGGTTAAGTGCCTTGCTCAAGGGCACATCGACAGATTTTTCACCTAGTCAGCTCGGGGATTAGAATTAGAACCAGCGACCTTTCGGTTACTGGCACAACGCTCCTAACCACTAAGCTACATGCATTACTTTTCTGACCAGAGCCCTAAAGGGATGAGCCCTCAGTCTCAAAACAAGACTGTCTGTTTCTGTGCTCCAGCCTGTATGCTGTTTCAATGTGGTTACATCCCCAGCTCTGTACTACATACTTCACCATGTCTGTTAGCATACATTAAGACTGACTTCTAGGCGTTGGAATCAAGTGAGACTGCTACTATACTGAGTGAAGCCTTTAGCTGTTGAATATTCAATATTAAATGCAGTGTGTCATGTTGATATGATGTTGACAGAATATGTTGTGAACTGTCAAGGTATGTTAAAGGGATGTTGTTGATCAAATGGCAGTTTTACCATCTGGAGAATGGAGAGTTTCTATCTCCAGTTACATTTCAATAGTTTAGTTAGTTTGGAGAAATGAGAGTTTCAACAGTTTGGAATGTCAGTCCGAAGAGGAACGTCAGATAGTCCACCCTGAGTAATGCCCTCTGTCTCAGTCAGCCTGTTGCTCTGAAGGAGATGACTGAATGAAGGACGGGTTGGAAAGGGGGGTGAGAGACTGAGGGGTAGTAGTGGTAGCTGGGGGTAGTAGTGGTGGTTAGCTGGTAGGGGACAGTGAAGGGGGTTATGTAAGTAGTGGTAGCTGGGGGGGGGGGGGCATGGGTAGGGTGGGGTGGGGGGCCTCCTGTGAAGTCCATTCATAGGCCGCTGAATCAATGGAATTCTTTCATTCTTTCAGCCAGAGATCAGAGCCATCTCTAGGCTACATTCAGAGAGACAGAGAGACACAGAGAGAAACAGAGAGAAAGAGAGATTAACAGAGAGACACAGAGAGAAACAGAAACAGAGACTCAGAGAGACTCAGAGAGAAACAGAGAGACACAGAGAGACACAGAGAGAAACAGAGAGAAACAGAGAGAAACAGAGAGAAACAGAGAGAAAGAGAGATACACAGAGGGAAATACAAAGAAACAGAGAGACACAGAGAGAAACAGAGAGACACAAGAGAAACAGAGACTCAGAGAGAAACAGAGACACAGAGAGAAACAGAGAGAAACAGAGACACAGAGAGAAACAGAGAGACACAGAGAGAAACAGGGAGAAACAGAGAGACACAGAGAGAGACAGAGAGACACAGAGAGAAACAGAGAGACACAGAGAGAAACAGAGAGAAACAGAGACACAGAGAGACATAGAGAGAAACAGAGAGACACAGAGAGAGACAGAGAGACACAGGGAGAAACAGACAGAAAGAGAGATGAACAGAGAGACACAGGGGGAAACAGAGAGAAACAGAGAGAAACAGAGAGACACAGATACAAAGAGAGAAACAGAGAGAAAAAGAGAGACACAGAGAGAAACAGAGAGACACAGGGAGTCAAAGATACAGAGAGAAACAGAGAGAAACAGAGAGACACAGAGAGACAAAGAGAGAAACAGAGAGAAAGAGAGACACAGAGAGACACAGAGAGACAAAGGGAGACACAGAGAGACACAGAGAGACACAGACACAGAGAGAAACAGGGAGACACAGAGAGACACAGAGATACACAGATAGAGACACAGAAAGAAACAGAGAGACACAGGGAGACACAGAGAGACACAGGGAGTCAAAGATACAGAGAGACACAGAGAGACACAGAGAGACACAGACACAGAGAGAAACAGGGACATGTAAAGACACAGAGAGACACAGAGAGAAACAGAGAGACACAGAGAGACACAGGGAGACACAGAGAGACACAGGGAGACACAGAGAGACACAGGAAGTCAAAGATACAGAGAGACACAGGGAGACACAGAGAGACACAGGAAGTCAAAGATACAGAGAGACACAGAGAGAAACAGGGAGAAACAGAGAGACACAGAGAGACACAAAGAGACACAGAGAGACAAAGGGAGACACAGAGAGACACAGAGAGACACAGAGAAACACCGAGAGACACAGGGAGACACAGAGAGACACAGGCAGAGAAACAGAGAGACACAGGGAGTCAAAGATACAGAGAGAAACAGAGAGACACAGAGAGACACAGAGAGACACAGAGAGAAACAGGGAGACACAGAGAGACACAGAGAGAAACAGGGAGACACAGAGAGACACAGAGATACAGAGAAACAGAGAGACACAGGGAGTCACAGATACAGAGAGAAACAGAGAGACACAGAGAGACACAGAGAGACACAGACACAGAGAGAAACAGGGAGACACTTAAAGACACAGAGAGACACAGACACAGAGAGACACAGAGAGACACAGAGAGAGACACAGAGAGAATCAGAGAGAAACAGAGAGACACAGAGAGACACAGGGAGAAACAGAGAGACACAGGGAGTCAAAGATACAGAGAGACACAGAGAGACACAGGGAGAAACAGAGAGACACAGAGAGAAACAGAGAGACAAAGGAAGACACAGAGAGACACAGAGAGACACAGAGAGACACAGAGAGAAACAGAGAGACACAGGGAGACACAGGGAGACACAGGGAGAAACAGAGAGACACAGGGAGTCAAAGATACAGAGAGAAACAGAGAGACACAGAGAGAAACAGAGAGACACAGAGAGAAACAGGGAGACACAGAGAGAAACAGAGACACAGAGAAACAGGGAGACACTTAAAGACACAGAGAGACAGAGAAACAGAGAGACACAGAGAGACACAGAGAGACAAAGGGAGACATACAGAGAGACACAGAGACCCAGATGCAAAGAGAGACATAGCCATAGCTAGGCTGCATTCACAGAGACACAGAGAGACAGAGAGACACAGAGGGACAGAGAGACACAGAGGGACACAGGGAGACAGAGAGGCACTGGGAGACAGAGAGAGACAAGGAGTACACAGAGACAGAGAGAGACACAGCGAGACAGAGAGACAGAGAGACAGGGAGAAATAGAGAGAGACAGAGAGACAGAGAGGCAGTGAGAGACGAGACACAGAGAGACACAGGGACAGAGAGTCACAGAGAGACAGAGAGAGACATAGAGAGACAGAGAGACAGGGAGAGAGATAAAGAGAGACAGAGAGACAGGGAGAAAGAGAGAGGGAGAGACAGGGATAGTCACAGAGAGACACAGAGAGAGACACAGAGAGACAGAGACATAGCTAGGCTGCATTCAGAGAGACACAGAAAGAACCATCTACCAGTGATGAGGCTACTCTGGTACTGTTGATGTTGAAGACATCTGCAGATTTAGAAGGGTAGGCCTGGATTAAGTGTATATGCAAATGTTTTATTTCCCTGTTTAGAATGGTGTCTAGTACGTCCAATGGTACAGTACAGTACAATACAGTAGTACAGTACAAGACAGTAGTACAGTACAAGACAGTCGAACAATATAATATGATACAGTATTATAGTACAATGCAGTAGTATAATACAATACAGTAGTACAATACAATACAGTAGTACGGTACAGTACATTATTACAGTACAATACAGTGGTGTGGTACACAGTAGTATAATACAATATAGCATTACAGTACAATACAGTAGTACTTTACTATACAAAACAGTTGTACAATACAGTACAGTAGTAAAGTAGTACAGTACAATACAGTAATATTGTATTGTACTGTAATACTGTTTTTTATTGTACTACTGTATTGTGCCACACTACTGTATTGTACTGTAATATTGTATTGTATTGTACTACTGTATTGTACTGTACTACTGTACTGTATTGTATTGTACTACTATATTGTACTATAATACTGTATTGTACGATACTACTGTATTGTAGTATACTACTGTATTGTGCTGTACTATTTTACTACTATACTGTATTGTACTACTGTATTGTATTGTACTGTACTACTGTATTGTATTGTACTGTACTACTGTATTGTGCTGTACTACTGTATCGTATTGTACTACTGCTACTTTATTGTATTGTACTGTACTACTGTATTTTATTGTACAATACATTAGTACAGTACAATAAAATACAGTAGTACAGTACAATACAATACAATAGTACAGTACAATACATCAGTACAATACAAAACAATAGTACAGTACAATACAATACAGTAGTACAATACAGTATAGTAGTAAAATAGTACAGTACAATTCAGTAGTATACTACAATACAGTAGTACAGTACTATACTAAACAGTAGTACAATACAATACAATACAGTAGTACAATACAATACAGTAGTACATTACAATACAGTATTACAGTACAATACAATACAATACAGTATTAGTATAAATATTTTGGACTACTTTTACTTCACTACATTCCTAAAGAAAACAGTATACTTTTAACTCCATACATTTTCCCTGACACCCCAAAGTACAAGTTAAATTTTGAATACTACTACAGGAAAATGGTCTAATTCACGCACTTATCAAGAGAACATCCCTGGTCATCCCTACTGCCTCTGATCTGGCGGACTCACTAAACACACATACTTCTTTGTAAATTATGTCTGAGTGTTGGAGTGTGCCTCTGGGTATCCATAAATAAATAAAAAACAAGAAAATTGTTCCGTCTGGTTTGCTTAATATAAGGAATTTTTAATTAGTTATACTTTTACCTTTGATACATAAGTTTATTTTAGCAATTACATTTACTGTTAAGGTATCTTTACTTTTACTCAAGTATGACAATTGGGTACTTTTTTCAACACAGATTAATTCAGAGCAGATATTTATTTATGAAAATGTGCTCGCATTAAAACCTGAGGGAGATTTTACCATAATTCCATTACCGGAGTTAATACTTAAATAAAATAGACAACCATTGCATAGACTAGCGGTTTTTCCCTCCAGTAAATCTGTAAAGGAGTGTATGTTCCAACAGTATGCAGACATAAGCTGGCCTCAATCTTTGGCAAAAAATATGTCCAGTTCCAGTTATGATTTTTATAATGTTCAATACTGTGTGTGGCTTCTGAAAGTACAGAATGAAGAGGAATTATTAGTAATTAGAATACAATATGGCAATAAAACAATATTTCAATGGAGTAACATAATATCACTGCTATAAAAATAATAAGTTGCATTGACAACATCACAAATATGAATGAAATGCATAAGAAACAGTAAGAAGCAGTAACTGAAGAGCTCCATAAAGTGGCAGGGCAGAACTATGCTAAACAGGTCAAATTAATACACGTGCCATGGTCATGATAAGGCCAGGGCAGCTTCAAAGGATACAACAGAAGCTAATACTTCTCTGACACAATTAGAATTGTTTTACAGAGCTAATAGTATAATGAGGCTAGCTACATAAGCACAATTTAATCCCCCTAGAGACTGATGACACACTGGTGCGTCAAGCTAAGTAACACAATAAAGAAATTCCCATCAAAATCCGACAGTTTAATCTGTGGCAGAGCTAGAGCGGTGTTTGTCAGACCATGAGACGTCCCCAAAATCGTTATTCTCACGAAAACATCTGTAGCGTCCGAACAGTTTGACCTACAAACTATTTTGACCCCTCTATGGAAAGGGAAGACGAACACAATGGTGTTCTCAGTTTTGCTCTACAACCCCTACAAGTGTCACAGAACTTGTCTGAAGGCAACCGGTACAGGTATAAAAACAAAATGAATAGAAGTATGGAGGCAGTTTTGTGCCTACCCAAAAAAAGGGTTAAATATGTGTAAAAAAATTAATATATATATATATATATATACAGTGGGGGAAAAAAAGTATTTAGTCAGCCACCAATTGTGCAAGTTCTCCCACTTAAAAACATGAGAGAGGCCTGTAATTTTCATCATAGGTACACGTCAACTATGACAGACAAAATGAGGAAAAAAAATTCAGAAAATCACATTGTAGGATTTTTTATGAATTTATTTGCAAATTATGGTGGAAAATAAGTATTTGGTCAATAACAAACGTTTCTCAATACTTTGTTATATACCCTTTGTTGGCAATGACACAGGTCAAACATTTTGTGTAAGTCATCACAAGGTTTTCACATACTGTTGCTGGTATTTTGGCCCATTCCTCCATGCAGATCTCCTCTAGAGCAGTGATGTTTTGGGGCTGTCGCTGGGCAACACGGACTTTCAACTCCCTCCAAAGATTTTCTATGGGGTTGAGATCTGGAGACTGGCTAGGCCACTCCAGGACCTTGAAATGCTTCTTACGAAGCCACTCCTTCGTTGCCCGGGCGGTGTGTTTGGGATCATTGTCATGCTGAAAGACCCAGCCACGTTTAATCTTCAATGCCCTTGCTGATGGAAGTAGGTTTTCACTCAAAATCTCACGATACATGGCCCCATTCATTCTTTCCTTTACACGGATCAGTCGTCCTGGTCCCTTTGCAGAAAAACAGCCCCAAAGGATGATGTTTCCACCCCCATGCTTCACAGTAGGTATGGTGTTCTTTGGATGCAACTCAGCATTCTTTGTCCTCCAAACACGACGAGTTGAGTTTTTACCAAAAAGTTCTATTTTGGTTTCATCTGACCATATGACATTCTCCCAATCCTCTTCTGGATCATCCAAATGCACTCTAGCAAACTTCAGACGGGCCTGGACATGTACTGGCTTAAGCAGGGGGACACGTCTGGTACTGCAGGATTTGAGTCCCTGGCGGCGTAGTGTGTTACTGATGGTAGGCTTTGTTACTTTGGTCCCAGCTCTCTGCAGGTCATTCACTAGGTCCCCCCGTGTGGTTCTGGGATTCTTGTGATCATTTTGACCCCACGGGGTGAGATCTTGTGTGGAGCCCCAGATCGAGGGAGATTATCAGTGGTATTGCATGTCTTCCATTTCCTAATAATTGCTCCCACAGTTGATTTCTTCAAACCAAGCTGCTTACCTATTGCAGATTCAGTCTTCCCAGCCTGGTGCAGGTCTACAATTTTGTTTCTGGTGTCCTTTGACAGCTCTTTGGTCTTGGCCATAGTGGAGTGTGGAGTGTGACTGTTTGAGGTTGTGGACAGGTGTCTTTTATACTGATAACAAGTTCAAACAGGTGCCATTAATACAGGTAACGAGTGGAGGACAGAGGAGCCTCTTAAAGAAGAAGTTACAGGTCTGTGAGAGCCAGAAATATTGCTTGTTTGTAGGTGACCAAATACTTATTTTCCACCATAATTTGCAAATAAATTCATAAAAAATCCTACAATGTTATTTTCTGGATTTTTTTTCTCAATTTTCTGTCATAGTTGACATGTACCTATGATGAAAATTACAGGCCTCTCTCATCTTTTTAAGTGGGAGAACTTGCACAATTGGTGGCTGACTAAATACTTTTTTTCCCCACTGTATATATACAGTTGAAGTCGGAAGATTACATACACCTTAGCCAAATACATTTTAACTCAGTTTTTCACAATTCCTGACATTTAATCCTAGTAAAAATTCCCTGTCTTAGGTCAGTTAGGATCACCACTTTATTTTAAGAATGTGAAATGTCAGAATAATAGTAGAGAGAATTATTTCTTTCAGCTTTTATTTCTTTCATCACATTCCCAGTGGGTCAGAAGTCTACATACACTCAATTAGTATTTGGTAGCATTGCCTTTAAATTGTTTAACTTGGGTCAAACGTTTCAGGTAGCCTTCCACAAGCTTCCCACAATAAGTTGGGAGAATTTTGGCCCATTCCTCCTGATAGAGCTTGTGTAACTGAGTCAGGTTTGTAGGCCTCCTTGCTTGCACACGCTTTTTCAGTTCTGCCGACAAATTTTCTATAGGATTGAGGTCAGGGCTTTGTGATGGCCACTCCAATACCTTGACTTTGTTGTCCTTAAGCCATTTTGCCACAACTTTGGAAGTATGCTTGGGGTCATTGTCCATTTGGAAGACCCATTTGCGACCAAGCTTTAAATTCCTGACTGATGTCTTGAAATGTTGCTTCAATGTATCCACATAAAGGCCCGTTTTTATTGCTTCTTTAATCAGCACAACAGTTTTCAGCTGTGCTAACCTAATTGCAAAAGGGTTTTCTAATGATCAATTAGCCATTTAAAATTATAACTTGGATTAGCAAACACAACGTGCCATTGGAACACAGGACTGATGGTTGCTGATAATGGGACTCTGTACGTCTATGTAGATATTCCATTATAAATCAGCTGTTTCCAGCTACAATAGCCATTTACAACATTAACAATGTCCACACTGTATTTCTGATCAATTTGATGTTATTTTAATGGACAAAAAAAATGCTTTTCAATTGAAAACAAGGACATTTCTAAGTGACCCCAAACTTTTGAACGGTAGTATAGATATGAATATGAATACTTTTGCAAGGCGCTGTATACAGTAATATATATATATATATACTGTATACAGCGCCTTGCAAAAGTATTCATCCCCCTTGGCGTCTTTCCTATTTTGTTGAATTACAACCTGTAATTTAAATAGGTTTTTATTTGGATTTCATGTAATGGACATACACAACATTGTCCAAATTGGTGAAGTGAAATGAAAACAATAACTTGTTTCAAAGAATTCAAAAAAATAAATAATGGAAAAGTGGCGCGTGCATATGTATTCACCCCCTTTGCTATGAAGCCCCTAAATAAGATCTGGTGCAACCAATTACCTTCAGAAGTCACATAATTAGTTAAATAAAGTCCACTTGTGTGCAATCTAAGTGTAAAAAGATCTGTCACATGATCTCAGTATATATACACCTGTTCTGAAAGGCCCCAAAGTCTGCAACACCACTAAGCAAGGGGCACCACCAAGCAAGCAGCACCATGAAGACCAAGGAGCTCTCCAAACAGGTCAAGGACAAAGTTCTGGAGAAGTACAGATCAGGGTTGGGTTATAAAAAATATCAGAAACTTTGAACGTCCCACGGAGCACCATTAAATCCATTATTAAAAAATGGAAAGAATATGGCACCACAACAAACCTGCCAAGAGAGGGCCGCCCACCAAAACTCACGGCCCAGGCAAGGAGGGCATTAATCAGAGAGGCAACAAAGACACCAAAGATAACCCTGAAGGAGCTGCAAAGCTCCACAGCGGAGATTGGAGTATCTGTCCATAGGACCACTTTAAGCCATACACTCCACAGAGCTGGGCTTTACAGAAGAGTGCCAGAAAAAAGCCATTACTTAAAGAATAAAATAAGCAAACACGTTTGGTGTTTGCCAAAAGGATTGTGGGAGACTCCCCAAACATATGGAAGAAGGTATTCTGGTCAGATTGAGCTTTTTGGCCATCAAGGAAAACGCTATGTCTGGCGCAAACCCAATACCTCTCAACACCCGAGAACACCATCCCCACAGTGAAGCATGTTGGTGGCAGCATCATGCTGTGGGGATGTTTTTCATTGGCAGGGACTGGGAAAATGGTCAGAATTGAAGGAATGATGGATGGCGCTAAATACAGGGAAATTCTTATGGAAAACCTGTTTCAGTCTTCCATAGATTTGAGACTGGGACGGAGGTTCCCCTTCCAGCAGGACAATGACCCTAAGCATACTTCTAAAGCAACACTTGAGTGGTTTAAGGGGAAACATTTAAATGTCTTGGAATTTCCTAGTCAAAGCCCAGACCTCAATCCAATTGAGAATATGTGGTATGACGTAAAGATTGCTGTACACCAGCGGAACCCATCCAACTTGAAGGAACTGGAGCAGTTTTGCCTTGAAGAAATTGGCAACATCCCAGTGGCTAGATGTGCCAAGCTTATAGAGACATACCCCAAGAGACTTGCAGCTGTAATTGCTGCAAAAGTTGGCTCTACAAAGTATTGACTTTGGGGGGGTGAATAGTTGTGCACGCTCAAGTTTTCAGTTTTTTTGTCTTATTTCTTGTTTGTTTCACAATAAAAAAATAGATTGCATCTTCAAAGTGGTAGGCATGTTGTGAAAATCAAATGATACAAACCCCCAAAAAATCAATTTTAATTCCAGGTTGTAAGGCAACAAAATAGGAAAAATGCCAAGGGGGTGAATACTTTCGCAAGCCACCGTATATGCCAATTATATGATGGGTTAAATATGTGTTTAATATGTAACCGTAGATATTTCCTGATCTTTCTTATGTCTCTCCGATTTAGGACAGACACTTCAAAACCTTGTTCCTCATTATTTATTTTGTTGACTGTCTTTTTTGCCATTAATGAATGTGTTATTCAATGTGTTTCTCTGGGCTATAGTAGCAAAGGCCAAATTCAATATTTTTGAAAAATTTAAAAATTTGATATCAAATCTTTAAATGATCCATAGTATGATCATCTTAAAACAATTCCATGCATGTGTGCATTGGCCAAACAGCGTTACATTCCAATAGGATAATCCAGTCTAGTCTAGATACCCCAGTGCTGTTGTATTCTATATTTAACCCTATCTCCTCTCCTCTCCTCTCCTCTCCTCTCCTCTCCTCTCCTCTCCTCTCCTCTCCTCTCCTCTCCTCTCCTCTCCTCTCCTCTCCTCTCCTCTCCTCTCCTCTCCTCTCCTCTCCTCTCCTCTCCTCTCCTCTCCTCTCCTCCCTCTTCTCTCACGGCCCAGTAGCGTTTAGGGTGATGAATTTTCAGCTCAATTACATTTTTCTGCACCTTTACCTACATCCCACCTACACACACACACACACACACACACACACACACACAAACACACACACACACACACACACACACACATACGCACACACACACACTACCTCTGCTGGAAACTACACTAGACCCCTCATCACTCTACACTAGACCCCTCATTAGAAGATCAGGCCTCTCTCTTCCCTCATTAGAAGATATGGCTTCTCTCTTCCCTCATCAGAAGATCAGGCCCCTCTCTTCACTCATCAGAAGATCAGGCCTCTCTATTCCTTCATTAGAAGATCTGGCTACTCTCTTCTCTCATCAGAAGATCAGGCCCATCTCTTCCCTCATCAGAACATCTGGCCTCTCTCTTCCCTCATCACAAGATCTGGCCTCTCTCTCCCTTCATCAGAATATCTGGCCTCTCTCTCTCCTCATCACAAAATCTGGCTTCTCTCTTCCCTCATTAAAATATCTGGCTTCTCTCTTCCCTCATCACAAGATCTGGCCACTCTCTCCCATTATCACAAGATCTGGCCTCTCTCTCCCCTCATCAGAAGATCAGGCCCCTCTCTTCCCTCATCACAATATCTGGCCTCTCTCTCCCATTATCACAATATCTGGCCTCTCTCTTCCCTCATCAGAAGATCTGGCCTCTCTCTCCCCTCATCAGAAGATCTGGCCTCTCTCTCCCCTCATCAGAAGATCTGGCCTCTCTCTTCCCTCATCAGAAGATCTGGCCTCTCTCTCCCCTCATCAGAAGATCTGGCCGCTCTCTTCCCTCATCAGAAGATCTGGCCTCTCTCTCCCCTCATCAGAAGATCTGGCCTCTCTCTCCCCTCATCAGAAGATCTGGATTCTCTCTCCCCTCATCAGAAGATCAGGCCTCTCTTCCCTCATCAGAAGATCTGGCCTCTCTCTCCCATTATCACAAAATCTGGCCTCCCTCATCCCTTATCAGAAAATCTGGCCTCTCTCTTCCCTCATCACAATATCTGGCTTCTCTCTCCCCTCATCAGAATATCTGGCCTCTCTCTTCCCTCGTCCCAAGGTCTGGCCTCTGTCTCCCATTATCACAAGATTTGGCCTCTCTCTTCCCTCATCAGCAGATCTGGCCTCTCTCTCCCCTCATCAGAAGATCTAGCCTCTCTATCCCCTCATCAGAAGATCTGGCCTCTCTCTTCCCTCATCAGAATATCTGGCCTCTCTCTTCCCTCATCCGAATATCTGGCCTCTCTCTTCCCTCATCAGAAGATCTGGCCTCGCTCTTCCCTCATCAGAAGATATGGCCTCTGTCTTCCCTCATCAGAAGATCTGGCCTCTCTCTCCCCTCATCAGAATATCTGGCCTCTCTCTTCCCTCATCAGAAGATCTGGCCTCTCTCTTCCCTCATCAGAAGATCTAGCCTCTCTCTTCCCTCATCATAAGATCTGGCGTCTCTATTCCCTCATCAGAAGATCTGGCCTCTCTCTTCCCTCATCAGAAGATCTGGCCTCTCTCTTCCCTCATCAAAAGATCTAGCCTCTCTCTTCCCTCATCAGAAGATCTGGCCTCTCTCTTCCCTCATCAGAAGATCTAGCCTCTCTCTTCCCTCATCAGAAGATCTGGCCTCTCTCTCCCCTCATCAGAAGATCTGGCCTCTCTCTTCCCTCATCAGAAGATCTGGCCTCTCTCTTCCCTCATCAGAAGATCTGGCCTTTCTCTTCCCTCATCAGAAGATCTGGCCTCTCTCTTCCCTCATCAGAAGATCTGGCCTCTCTCTCCCCTCATCAGAAGATCTGGCCTCTCTCTTCCCTCATCAGAAGATCTGGCCTCTCTCTTCCCTCATCAGAAGATCTGGCCTCTCTCATCCCTCATCAGAAGATCTGGCCTCTCTCTCCCCTCATCAGAAGATCTGGCCTCTCTCTTCCCTCATCAGAAGATCTGGCCTCTCTCTTCCCTCATCAGAAGATCTGGCCTCTCTCTTCCCTCATCAGAAGATCTGGCCTCTCTCTTCCCTCATCAGAAGATCTGGCCTCTCTCTCCCCTCATCAGAAGATCTGGCCTCTCTCTTCCCTCATCAATCACTTTTACTTTTACAGTTGTCTCAGTCTTCTTCCCTTCCCTTCTCTGGGACCAGGGTTGGGGTTAGGGCTACTTCTCTAGGTCTGTGGGACTGTCTGTCTGTCTCTCTTATTCTCACTGCTCAATGACCACCATTTATCCCCCTCTCTCTCTCTCTCTCTCTCTCTCTCTCTCTCTCTCTCTCTCTCTCTCTCTCTCTCTCTCTCTCTCTCTCTGTCTCTCTCTGTCTCTCTCTGTCTCTCTGCTCTCTCTGGGACTGGGGCCGGGACTGGGGTTGGGGATGGGACTGGGGCTGGGACTGGGATTGGGGCTGGGGGCTTGGGTTGGGACTGGGACTGGGGCTATGGCTGAGACTGGGGATGGCACTATGAAAATATGTAAAGCTCAACTTATCTGCTCTAAGAGCTCCTCAATAATTCTAATAAATCTATGTATGCCTCCCAAACGTCACCCTATTCCCATAGTGGTCCTCTGTGAAGTAGTGCTCTGGTCAAACGTAGTTCTGTTTGGGAGGCAGCCTCTGTGAAGTAGTACTCTATATAGACAGTGGTGTTCTGTTTGGGAGGAAGCCTCTGTGAAGTAGTACTCTATATAGACAGTAGGGTTCTGTTTGGGAGGCTGCCTCTGTGAAACCACATGCATCAGTTTAATTTCCAGAACCACTCTGAGAGGCAGGTGCAGCAGACAGCCTGAACCATCAATAAAAACAGTGAAGATGTCTTCAGGCCTGTAATAACGCCCAATAACCCTGTGAAGGATATACAACATCATGATATACAGTGAGGGAAAAAAGTATTTGATCCCCTGCTGATTTTGTACGTTTGCCCACTGACAAAGACATGATCAGTCTATAATTTTAATGGTAGGTTTATTTGAACAGTGAGAGACAGAATAACAACAACAAAAAACAGAAAAACACATGTCAACATTTTTATAAATTGATTTGCATTTTAATGAGGGAAATAAGTATTTGACCCCCTCTCCATCAGAAAGATTTCTGGCTCCCAGGTGTCTTTTATACAGGTAATGAGCTGAGATTAGGAGCACACTCTTAAAGGGAGTGCTCCTAATCTCAGTTTGTTACCTGTATAAAAGACACCTGTCCACTGAAGCAATCAATCAATCAGATTCCAAACTCTCCACCATGGCCAAGACCAAAGAGCTCTCCAAGGATTGTAGACGTACACAAGGCTGGAATGGGCTACAAGACCATCGCCAAGCAGCTTGGTGAGAAGGTGACAACAGTTGGTGCGATTATTCGCAAATGGAAGAAACACAAATTAACTGTCAATCTCCCTCGGCCTGGGGCTCCATGCAAGATCTCACCTCGTGGAGTTACAATGCTCATGAGAACGGTGAGGAATCAGCCCAGAACTACACGGGAGGATCTTGTCAATGATCTCAAGGCAGCTGGGACCATAGTCACCAAGAAAACAATTGGTAACACACTACGCTGTGAAGGACTGAAATCCTGCAGCGCCCGCAAGGTCCCCCTGCTCAAGAAAGCACATATACAGGCCCGTCTGAAGTTTGCCAATGAACATCTGAATGATTCAGAGGAGAAATGGGTGAAAGTGTTGTGGTCAGATGAGACCAAAATGGAGCTCTTTGCCATCAACTCAACTCGCCGTGTTTGGAGGAGGAGGAATGCTGCCTATGACCCCAAGAACACCATCCCCACCGTCAAACATGGAGGTGGAGACATTATGCTTTGGGGGTGTTTTTCTGCTAAGGGGACAGGACAACTTTACAGCATCAAAGGGACGATGGACGGGGCCATGTACCGTCGAATCTTGGGTGAGAACCTCCTTCCCTCAGCCAGGGCATTGAAAATGGGTTGTGGATGGGTATTCCAGCATGACAATGACCCAAAACACACGGCCAAGGGAACAAAGGAGTGGCTCGAGAAGAAGCACATTAAGGTCCTGGAGTGGCCTAGCCAGTCTCCAGACCTTAATCCCATAGAAAATCTGTGGAGGGAGCTGAAGCTTCGAGTTGCCAAACTTCAGCCTCGAAACCTTAATGACTTGGAGAAGATCTGCAAAGAGGAGTGGGACAAAATCCCTCCTGAGATGTGTGCAAACCTGGTGGCCAACTACAAGAAACGTCTGACCTCTGTGATTTTCCAACAAGGGTTTTTCCACCAAGTACTAAGTCATGTTTTGCAGAGGTGTCAAATACTTATTTCCCTCATTAAAATGCAAATCAATTCATAAAATTTCTGATATGCATTTTTCTTTTTTTTTGTGTGTTATTCTGTCTCTCGCTGTTCAAATATACCTACCATTAAAATTATAGACTGATCATGTCTTTTTCAGTGGGCAAACGTACAAAATCAGCAGGGGATCAAATACTTTTTTCCCTCACTGTACATATACAGTTCCCTCACGACGCCAAGACGCCAGGACAGCGGAGTCACTGACCACCTTCTGGAGACGCTTGAAACCCCACATTTTTAAGGAATACCTGGGATAGTATAAAAGTAATCCTTCTACCACACCCCTGCCCCACCCCGACAAAAAAAATAAATAAAAAAAAATAAAAAATAATAACAATTTTTTAAAAAGATTAAAGAAAGAATATACAAAATAAATATATATTAATATAAAACCAATGAAAATTTAAAATATACTCAAAAAAGAAAAAAGGTTAATAAAAGATAATAAAAAAATAAAAATTGTAAAGTGGTTGTCCACCTCTGGATAAAAGCGTCTGCTAAATGATGTAAATGTTAATGTAAATCATGATGTCTTCAGGCCTGTAGTAAGAGTCAATAACCCTGTGAAGGACCTGAGGACACAGTGTTGATACAGAGAGCTGAGATTAGTGTTGATACAGAGAGCTGGTTACAGTGTTGATACAGAGAGCTGAGGTTAAAGTGTTGATACAGAGAGCTGGTTACAGTGTTGATACAGAGAGCTGGTTACAGTGTTGATACAGAGAGCTGAGGTTAAAGTGTTGATACAGAGAGCTGAGGTTACAGTGTTGATACAGAGAGCTGAGGTTACAGTGTTGATACAGAGAGCTGGTTACAGTGTTGATACAGAAAGCTGGTTACAGTGTTGATACAGAGAGCTGAGGTTACAGTGTTGATACAGAGAGCTGAGGTTACAGTGTTGATACAGAGAGCTGGTTACAGTGTCGATACAGAGAGCTGGTTACAGTGTTGATACAGAGAGCTGGTTACAGTGTCGATACAGAGAGCTGGTTACAGTGTTTTAACAGAGAGCTGAGGTTACAGTGTTTTAACAGAGAGCTGAGGTTACAGTGTTGATACAGAGAGCTGAGGTTAAAGTGTTGATACAGAGAGCTGAGGTTACAGTGTTGATACAGAGAGCTGGTTACAGTGTTGAAACAGAGAGCTGAGGTTACAGTGTTGATACAGAGAGCTGGTTACAGTGTTGATACAGAGAGCTGAGGTTACAGTGTTGATACAGAGAGCTGGTTACAGTGCTGATACAGAGAGCTGGTTACAGTGTTGATACAGAGAGCTGAGGTTACAGTGTTGATACAGAGAGATGAGGTTACAGTGTCGATACAGAGAGCTGGTTACAGTGTTGATACAGAGAGATGGTTACAGTGTTGATACAGACAGCTGAGGTTAGTGTTGATACAGAGAGCTGGTAACAGTGTTGATACAGAGAGCTGAGGTTACAGTGTTTTAACAGAGAGATGAGGTTACAGTGCTGATACAGAGAGCTGAGGTTACAGTGTTGATACAGAGAGCTGGTTACAGTGTTGATACAGACAGCTGAGGTTAGTGTTGATACAGAGAGCTGTGGTTACAGTGTCGATACAGAGAGCTGTGGTTACAGTGTCGATACAGAGAGCTGAGGTTACAGTGTTGATACAGAGAGCTGAGGTTACAGTGTTGATACAGAGAGCTGTGGTTACAGTGTCGATACAGAGAGCTGAGGTTACAGTGTTGATACAGAGAGCTGAGGTTACAGTGCTGATACAGAGAGCTGGTTACAGTGCTGATACAGAGAGCTGAGGTTACAGTGTTGATACAGAGAGCTGAGGTTACAGTGTCAATACAGAGAGCTGGTTACAGTGTTGATACAGAGAGCTGAGATTACAGTGTTGATACAGAGAGCTGAGGTTACAGTGCTGATACAGAGAGCTGGTTACAGTGTTGATACAGAGAGCTGAGGTTAAAGTGTTGATACAGAGAGCTGGTTACAGTGTTGATACAGAGAGCTGGTTACCGTGTTGATACAGAGAGCTGAGGTTACAGTGTTGATACAGAGAGTTGAGGTTACAGTGTTGATACAGAGAGCTGAGGTTACAGTGCTGATACAGAGAGCTGAGGTTACAGTGTTGATACAGAGAGCTGAGGTTACAGTGTTGATACAGAGAGCTGGTTACAGTGTTGATACAGAGAGCTGAGGTTATAGTGTTGATACAGATAGCTGAGGTTACAGTGCTGATACAGAGAGCTGAGGTTACAGTGTCAATACAGAGAGCTGGTTGCAGTGTTGATACAGAGAGCTGAGGTTACAGTGTTGATACAGAGAGCTGAGGTTACAGTGCTGATACAGAGAGCTGAGGTTACAGTGTTGATACAGAGAGCTGAGGTTACAGTGTTGATACAGAGAGCTGAGGTTACAGTGTTGATACAGAGAGCTGGTTACAGTGTTGATACAGAGAGCTGAGGTTACAGTGTTGATACAGAGAGCTGGTTACAGTGTTGATACAGAGAGCTGAGGTTACAGTGTTGATACAGAGAGCTGAGGTTACAGTGTTGATACAGAGAGCTGGTTACAGTGTTGATACAGAGAGCTGAGGTTACAGTGTTGATACAGAGAGCTGGTTACAGTGTTGATACAGAGAGCTGAGGTTACAGTGTTGATACAGAGAGCTGGTTACAGTGCTGATACAGAGAGCTGGTTACAGTGTTGATACAGAGAGCTGAGGTTACAGTGTTGATACAGAGAGCTGAGGTTCCAGTGACGATACAGAGAGCTGGTTACAGTGTTGATACAGAGAGCTGAGGTTACAGTGTTGATACAGAGAGCTGGTTACAGTGTTGATACAGAGAGCTGAGGTTACAGTGTTGATACAGAGAGCTGAGGTTACAGTGTTGATACAGAGAGCTGGTTACAGTGTTGATACAGAGAGCTGAGGTTACAGTGTCGATACAGAGAGCTGGTTACAGTTTTTTAACAGAGAGCTGAGGTTACAGTGTTGATACAGAGAGCTGAGGTACAGTGTTGATACAGAGAGCTGGTTACAGTGTTGATACAGAGAGCTGAGGTTACAGTGTTGATACAGAGAGCTGAGGTTACAGTGCTGATAAAGAGATCTGAGGTTAGTGTTGATACAGAGAGCTGAGGTTACAGTGTTGATACAGAGAGCTGGTTACAGTGTTGATACAGAGAGCTGAGGTTACAGTGTTGATACAGAGAGCTGGTTACAGTGTTGATACAGAGAGCTGAGGTTACAGTGTTGATACAGAGAGCTGGTTACAGTGTTGATACAGAGAGCTGGTTACAGTGTTGATACAGAGAGCTGATGTTACAGTGTTGATACAGAGAGCTGGTTACAGTGTTGATACAGAGAGCTGAGGTTACAGTGTTGATACAGAGAGCTGAGGTTACAGTGTTGATACAGAGAGCTGAGGTTACAGTGTTGATACAGAGAGCTGAGGTTACAGTGTTGATACAGAGAGCTAGTTACAGTGTTGATACAGAGAGCTGAGGTTACAGTGTTGATACAGAGAGCTGAGGTTACAGTGTTGATACAGAGAGCTGGTTACAGTGTTGATACAGAGAGCTGAGGTTACAGTGTCGATACAGAGAGCTGTTTACAGTTTTTTAACAGAGAGCTGAGGTTACAGTGTTGATACAGAGAGCTGAGGTTACAGTGTTGATACAGAGAGCTGGTTACAGTGTAGATACAGAGAGCTGAGTTTACAGTGTTGATACAGAGAGCTGGTTACAGTGTTGATACAGAGAGATGAGGTTACAGTGTTGATACAGAGAGCTGAGGTTAGTGTTGATACAGAGAGCTGGTTACAGTGTTGATACAGAGAGCTGGTTACAGTGTTGATACAGAGAGCTGGTTACAGTGTTGATACAGAGAGCTGGTTACAGTGTTTTAACAGAGAGCTGGTTACAGTGTCAATACAGAGAGCTGGTTACAGTGTTGATACAGAGAGCTGAGGTTACAGTGTTGATACAGAGAGCTGTTTACAGTGTTTTAACAGAGAGCTGGTTACAGTGTCAATACAGAGAGCTGGTTACAGTGTTGATACAGAGAGCTGAGGTTACGGTGTCGATACAGAGAGCTGGTTACAGTGTTGATACAGAGAGCTGAGGTTACAGTGTTGATACAGAGAGCTGAGGTTACAGTGTTGATACAGAGAGCTGAGGTTACAGTGTTGATACAGAGAGCTGAGGTTACAGTGTTGATACAGAGAGCTGGTTACAGTGTTGATACAGAGAGCTGGTTACAGTGTTGATACAGAGAGCTGGTTACAGTGTTGATACAGAGAGCTGGTTACAGTGTTGATACAGAGAGCTGAGGTTACAGTGTTGATACAGAGAGCTGGTTACAGTGTTGATACAGAGAGCTGGTTACAGTGTTGATACAGAGAGCTGGTTACAGTGTTGATACAGAGAGCTGAGGTTACAGTGTTGATACAGAGAGCTGAGGTTACAGTGTTGATACAGAGAGCTGGTTACAGTGTTGATACAGAGAGCTGGTTACAGTGTTGATACAGAGAGCTGAGGTTACAGTGTTGATACAGAGAGCTGGTTACAGTGTTGATACAGAGAGCTGGTTACAGTGTTGATACAGAGAGCTGGTTACAGTGTTGATACAGAGAGCTGAGGTTACAGTGTTGATACAGAGAGCTGAGGTTACAGTGTTGATACAGAGAGCTGGTTACAGTGTTGATACAGAGAGCTGGTTACAGTGTTGATACAGAGAGCTGAGGTTACAGTGTTGATACAGAGAGCTGAGTTTAGAGTACCGGTCGCCTTTCTCTCCTCTCTCTTTTATGTCTGAAGACAGCTTGACATTTGTGTGTGTTTGTGTGTGTGTGTGTGCATGCGTGTGTGTTTAATGACAATGGGGTATATAATGATTTACACTTCACTTCAAAGGTCACAGAACCCAAGTGGACTTCTACTATAATTAGAGAGAACCATTCTGCTGAAAGACCGAGGCATATGCTATTTGATATCCTCACACTTGATGCGTCCCAAATGCCACCCTATTTCCCTATAGAGTGTGTTACTTTTCACCATGGTCCATACCCCCTAGAACACTGATACCTGACTCTTTGCCCCCTGTAATCCTCCTTCTATCGGAATGGCAGATATTTACAGAACTATTTATTCAGTTTTGTGGTGAGTTAATGTTGTTCTACAGTAAACCCTTTATCACACAGAGGAGGATTGGACTGATCTCATTATCATTTACATTTACGTCATTTAGCAGACGCTCTTATCCAGAGCGACTTACAGTTAGTGAAGATATATATATTTTTTTTTTATACTGGCCCCCCCGTGGGGGATCAGTGCATGAGGAAGAGGGCAGGGGTCAGAGCATTAGGAAGGGGACTGGGGGTCAGAGTAGTAGGAAGGGGACTGGGGGTCAGAGTAGTAGGAAGGGGACTGGGGGTCAGAGTAGTAGGAAGGGGACTGGGGGTCAGAGTAGTAGGAAGGGGACTGGGGGTCAGAGTAGTAGGAAGGGGACTGGGGGTCAGAGTAGTAGGAAGGGGACTGGGGGTCAGAGCATTAGGAAGGGGACTGGGGGTCAGAGTAGTAGGAAGGGGACTGGGGGTCAGAGCATTAGGAAGGGGACTGGGGGTCAGAGTAGTAGGAAGGGGACTGGGGGTCAGAGTAGTAGGAAGGGGACTGGGGGTCAGAGCATTAGGAAGGGGACTGGGGGTCAGAGCATTAGGAAGGGGACTGGGGGTCAGAGTAGTAGGAAGGGGACTGGGGGTCAGAGCATTAGGAAGGGGACTGGGGGTCAGAGTATTAGGAAGGGGACTGGGGGTCAGAGTAGTAGGAAGGGGACTGGGGGTCAGAGCATTAGGAAGGGGACTGGGGGTCAATATTAGGAAGGGGACTGGGGGTCAGAGTATTAGGAAGGGGACTGGGGGTCAGAGTAGTAGGAAGGGGACTGGGGGTCAGAGCAGTAGGAAGGGGACTGGGGGTCAGAGCATTAGGAAGGGGACTGGGGGTCAATATTAGGAAGGGGACTGGGGGTCAGAGTATTAGGAAGGGGACTGGGGGTCAGAGTAGTAGGAAGGAGACTGGGGGTCAGAGTAGTAGGAAGGGGACTGGGGATCAGAGTATTAGGAAGGGGACTGGGGGTCAGAGTAGTAGGAAGGGGACTGGGGGTCAGAGTATTAGGAAGGGGACTGGGGGTCAGAGTAGTAGGAAGGGGACTGGGGGTCAGAGTACTAGGAAGGGGACTGGGGGTCAGAGTAGTAGGAAGGGGACTGGGGGTCAGAGTATTAGGAAGGGGACTGGGGGTCAGAGTACTAGGAAGGGGACTGGGGGTCAGAGTAGTAGGAAGGGGACTGGGGGTCAGAGTAGTAGGAAGGGACTGGGGATCAGAGTATTAGGAAGGGGACTGGGGGTCAGAGCATTAGGAAGAGGGCAGGGGTCAGAGCATTAGGAAGGGGACTGGGGGTCAGAGTACTAGCAAGGGGACTGGGGGTCAGAGTATTAGGAAGGGGACTGGGGGTCAGAGTATTAGGAAGGGGACTGGGGGTCAGAGTACTAGGAAGGGGACTGGGGGTCAGAGTAGTAGGAAGGGGACTGGGGGTCAGAGCATTAGGAAGAGGGCAGGGGTCAGAGCATTAGGAAGGGGACTGGGGGTCAGAGTATTAGGAAGGGGACTGGGGGTCAGAGTATTAGGAAGGGGACTGGGGGTCAGAGTAGTAGGAAGGGGACTGGGGGTCAGAGCATTAGGAAGGGGACTGGGGGTCAGAGTAGTAGGAAGGGGACTGGGGGTCAGAGTAGTAGGAAGGGGACTGGGGGTCAGAGTAGTAGGAAGGGGACTGGGGGTCAGAGTAGTAGGAAGGGGACTGGGGGTCAGAGCATTAGGAAGGGGACTGGGGGTCAGAGTAGTAGGAAGGGGACTGGGGGTCAGAGCATTAGGAAGGGGACTGGGGGTCAGAGTATTAGGAAGGGGACTGGGGGTCAGAGTAGTAGGAAGGGGACTGGGGGTCAGAGCATTAGGAAGGGGACTGGGGGTCAATATTAGGAAGGGGACTGGGGGTCAGAGTATTAGGAAGGGGACTGGGGGTCAGAGTAGTAGGAAGGGGACTGGGGGTCAGAGCAGTAGGAAGGGGACTGGGGGTCAGAGCATTAGGAAGGGGACTGCGGGGCAAAATTAGGAAGGGGACTGGGGGTCAGAGTATTAGGAAGGGGACTGGGGGTCAGAGTAGTAGGAAGGAGACTGGGGGTCAGAGTAGTAGGAAGGGGACTGGGGATCAGAGTATTAGGAAGGGGACTGGGGGTCAGAGTAGTAGGAAGGGGACTGGGGGTCAGAGTATTAGGAAGGGGACTGGGGGTCAGAGTAGTAGGAAGGGGACTGGGGGTCAGAGTAGTAGGAAGGGACTGGGGATCAGAGTATTAGGAAGGGGACTGGGGGTCAGAGCATTAGGAAGAGGGCAGGGGTCAGAGCATTAGGAAGGGGACTGGGGGTCAGAGTACTAGCAAGGGGACTGGGGGTCAGAGTATTAGGAAGGGGACTGGGGGTCAGAGTATTAGGAAGGGGACTGGTGGTCAGAGTACTAGGAAGGGGACTGGGGGTCAGAGTAGTAGGAAGGGGACTGGGGGTCAGAGCATTAGGAAGAGGGCAGGGGTCAGAGCATTAGGAAGGGGACTGGGGGTCAGAGTATTAGGAAGGGGACTGGGGGTCAGAGTATTAGGAAGGGGACTGGGGGTCAGAGTAGTAGGAAGGGGACTGGGGGTCAGAGCATTAGGAAGGGGACTGGGGGTCAGAGTAGTAGGAAGGGGACTGGGGGTCAGAGCATTAGGAAGAGGGCAGGGGTCAGAGCATTAGGAAGGGGACTGGGGGTCAGAGTACTAGGAAGGGGACTGGGGGTCAGAGTAGTAGGAAGGGGACTGGGGGTCAGAGCATTAGGAAGAGGGCAGGGGTCAGAGCATTAGGAAGGGGACTGGGGGTCAGAGTACTAGGAAGGGGACTGGGGGTCAGAGTAGTAGGAAGGGGACTGGGGGTCAGAGCATTAGGAAGGGGACTGGGGGTCAGAGCATTAGGAAGGGGACTGGGGGTCAGAGTAGTAGGAAGGGGACTGGGGGTCAGAGCATTAGGAAGGGGACTGGGGGTCAGAGTAGTAGGAAGGGGACTGGGGGTCAGAGTATTAGGAAGAGGACTGGGGGTCAGAGTAGTAGGAAGGGGACTGGGGGTCAGAGTAGTAGGAAGGGGACTGGGGGTCAGAGTAGTAGGAAGGGGACTGGGGGTCAGAGCATTAGGAAGGGGACTGGGGGTCAGAGTAGTAGGAAGGGGACTGGGGGTCAGAGTATTAGGAAGGGGACTGGGGGTCAGAGTATTAGGAAGGGGACTGGGGTTCAGAGTATTAGGAAGGGGACTGGGGGTCAGCATATTAGGAAGGGGACTGGGGGTCAGAGTAGTAGGAAGGGGACTGGGGGTCAGAGTATTAGGAAGGGGACTGGGGGTCAGAGTATTAGGAAGGGGACTGGGGGTCAGAGCATGAGGAAGGGGACTGGGGGTCAGAGTAGTAGGAAGGGGACTGGGGGTCAGAGTAGTAGGAAGGGGACTGGGGGTCAGAGTATTAGGAAGGGGACTGGGGGTCAGAGTAGTAGGAAGGGGACTGGGGATCAGAGTATTAGGAAGGGGACTGGGGGTCAGAGTAGTAGGAAGGGGACTGGGGGTCAGAGCATTAGGAAGGGGACTGGGGGTCAATATTAGGAAGGGGACTGGGGGTCAGAGTATTAGGAAGGGGACTGGGGGTCAGAGTAGTAGGAAGGAGACTGGGGGTCAGAGTAGTAGGAAGGGGACTGGGGATCAGAGTATTAGGAAGGGGACTGGGGGTCAGAGTAGTAGGAAGGGGACTGGGGGTCAGAGTAGTAGGAAGGGGACTGGGGGTCAGAGTATTAGGAAGGGGACTGGGGGTCAGAGTAGTAGGAAGGGGACTGGGGGTCAGAGCAGTAGGAAGGGGACTGGGGGTCAGAGCATTAGGAAGGGGACTGGGGGTCAATATTAGGAAGGGGACTGGGGGTTAGAGTAGTAGGAAGGGGACTGGGGGTCAGAGCAGTAGGAAGGGGACTGGGGGTCAGAGCAGTAGGAAGGGGACTGGGGATCAGAGTATTAGGAAGGGGACTGGGGATCAGAGCATTAGGAAGAGGGCAGGGGTCAGAGCATTAGGAAGGGGACTGGGGGTCAGAGTACTAGCAAGGGGACTGGGGGTCAGAGTATTAGGAAGGGGACTGGGGGTCAGAGTAGTAGGAAGGGGACTGGGGGTCAGAGCATTAGGAAGGGGACTGGGGCTCAGAGTAGTAGGAAGGGGACTGGGGGTCAGAGTAGTAGGAAGGGGACTGGGGGTCAGAGTAGTAGGAAGGGGACTGGGGGTCAGAGTAGTAGGAAGGGGACTGGGGGTCAGAGTATTAGGAAGGGGACTGGGGGTCAGAGTATTAGGAAGGGGACTGGGGGTCAGAGTACTAGGAAGGGGACTGGGGGTCAGAGTATTAGGAAGGGGACTGGGGGTCAGAGTAGTAGGAAAGGGACTGGGGGTCAGAGCATTAGGAAGGGGACTGGGGGTCAGAGTAGTAGGAAGGGGACTGGGGGTCAGAGTAGTAGGAAGGGGACTGGGGGTCAGAGCATTAGGAAGAGGGCAGGGGTCAGAGCATTAGGAAGGGGACTGGGGGTCAGAGTACTAGGAAGGGGACTGGGGGTCAGAGTAGTAGGAAGGGGACTGGGGGTCAGAGTAGTAGGAAGGGGACTGGGGGTCAGAGCATTAGGAAGGGGACTGGGGATCAGAGTAGTAGGAAGGGGACTGGGGGTCAGAGCATTAGGAAGGGGACTGGGGGTCAGAGTAGTAGGAAGGGGACTGGGGGTCAGAGTAGTAGGAAGGGGACTGGGGGTCAGAGTAGTAGGAAGGGGACTGGGGGTCAGAGTATTAGGAAGGGGACTGGGGGTCAGAGTATTAGGAAGGGGACTGGGGGTCAGAGTAGTAGGAAGGGGACTGGGGATCAGAGTAGTAGAAAGGGGACTGGGGGTCAGAGCATTAGGAAGGGGACTGGGGGTCAGAGCATTAGGAAGGGGACTGGGGGTCAGAGTATTAGGAAGGGGACTGGGGGTCAGAGTATTAGGAAGGGGACTGGGGGTCAGAGTAGTAGGAAGGGGACTGGGGGTCAGAGCATTAGGAAGGGGACTGGGGGTCAGAGTATTAGGAAGGGGACTGGGGGTCAGAGCAGTAGGAAGGGGACTGGGGATCAGAGTATTAGGAAGGGGACTGGGGGTCAGAGCATTAGGAAGAGGGCAGGGGTCAGAGCATTAGGAAGGGGACTGGGGGTCAGAGTACTAGGAAGGGGACTGGGGGTCAGAGTAGTAGGAAGGGGACTGGGGGTCAGAGTAGTAGGAAGGGGACTGGGTGTCAGAGTAGTAGGAAGGGGACTGGGGGTCAGAGCATTAGGAAGGGGACTGGGGGTCAGAGCATTAGGAAGGGGACTGGGGGTCAGAGCATTAGGAAGGGGACTGGGGGTCAGAGCATTAGGAAGGGGACTGGGGGTCAGAGCATTAGGAAGGGGACTGGGGGTCAGAGTAGTAGGAAGGGGACTGGGGGTCAGAGCATTAGGAAGGGGACTGGGGGTCAGAGTAGTAGGAAGGGGACTGGGGGTCAGAGCATTAGGAAGGGGACTGGGGGTCAGAGTAGTAGGAAGGGGACTGGGGATCAGAGTAGTAGGAAGGGGACTTGGGGTCAGAGTATTAGGAAGGGGACTGGGGGTCAGAGTATTAGGAAGGGGACTGGGGGTCAGAGTAGTAGGAAGGGGACTGGGGGTCAGAGTATTAGGAAGGGGACTGGGGGTCAGAGCATTAGGAAGAGGGCAGGGGTCAGAGCATTAGGAAGGGGACTGGGGGTCAGAGTACTAGGAAGGGGACTGGGGGTCAGAGTAGTAGGAAGGGGACTGGGGGTCAGAGTAGTAGGAAGGGGACTGGGTGTCAGAGTAGTAGGAAGGGGACTGGGGGTCAGAGCATTAGGAAGGGGACTGGGGGTCAGAGCATTAGGAAGGGGACTGGGGGTCAGAGCATTAGGAAGGGGACTGGGGGTCAGAGCATTAGGAAGGGGACTGGGGGTCAGAGCATTAGGAAGGGGACTGGGGGTCAGAGTAGTAGGAAGGGGACTGGGGGTCAGAGCATTAGGAAGGGGACTGGGGGTCAGAGTAGTAGGAAGGGGACTGGGGGTCAGAGCATTAGGAAGGGGACTGGGGGTCAATATTAGGAAGGGGACTGGGGGTCAGAGTAGTAGGAAGGGGACTGGGGGTCAGAGTAGTAGGAAGGGGACTGGGGGTCAGAGTATTAGGAAGGGGACTGGGGGTCAGAGTAGTAAGAAGGGGACTTGGGGTCAGAGTATTAGGAAGGGGACTGGGGGTCAGAGTAGTAGGAAGGGGACTGGGGGTCAGAGTAGTAGGAAGAGGGCAGGGGTCAGAGTATTAGGAAGGGGACTGGGGGTCAGAGTATTAGGAAGGGGACTTGGGGTCAGAGTATTAGGAAGGGGACCTGGGGTCAGAGTAGTAGGAAGGGGACTGGGGGTCAGAGTAGTAGGAAGGGGACTGGGGGTCAGCATATTAGGAAGGGGACTGGGGGTCAGAGTAGTAGGAACGGGACTGGGGGTCAGAGTATTAGGAAGGGGACTGGGGGTCAGAGTAGTAGGAAGGAGACTGGGGGTCAGAGTAGTAGGAAGGCCCCCTTTGATGGAGCTCAGTGGAGGAATGTTTCTCTGTGGAGAGGAAACCATCTCCCTGCTTGCTGCTCCACACGGGGAAAGTAATCACACCCCTTGACTTTTCCACATTTTGTTGTGTTACAGCTTGAATTTAAAATGGTTTAAACTGAGATTTTGTGTCACTGGCCTACAAACAATACCTCATAATGTCAAAGTGGAATTATGTTTTTAGAAATGTTCACAAATTATTACAAAATTAAAAACGGAAATGTCTTGAGTCAATAAGTATTCAACCCCTTTGTTATGGCAAGCCTAAATACGTTTAGGAGTAAAAATGTGCTTGACAAGTCACATAATAAGTTGCATGGACTCACTTTGTGTGCAATAATAGTGTTTAACATGATTTTTAAATGACTAACTCATATCTGTACCCCACACATACAATTATCTGTAAGGTCCCTCAGTCGAGCTGTGAGTTTGGAATAAAAATAAACGGAATGGAGCTACATCCTAGAGGGAAAACCCAGTTCTGTCTGCAACAGACACTAGAAGACACATTTCTCTTTTACAGTGGCTTGCGAAAGTATTCACCCCCCATTTTTCCTATTTTGTTGCCTTACAACCTGGAATTAAAATTGATTTTTGGGGGGGTTTGTATCATCTGATTTACACAACATGCCTACCACTTTGAATATTTTATCGTGAAACAAACAAGAAATAAGACAGAAAACTTGAGCGTGCACAACTATTCACCCCCACAAATTCAATACTTTATAGAGCCACCTTTTGCAGCAATTACAGCTGCAAGTCTCTTGGGGTATGTCTCTATAAGCCTGGCACATCTAGCCACTGGGATTTTTGCCCATTCTTCAAGGCAAAACTGCTCCAGCTCCTTCAAGTTGGATGGGTTCCGCTGGTGTACAGCAATCTTTAAGTCATACCACAGATTCTCAATTGGATTGAGGTCTGGGCTTTGTCTAGGCCATTCCAAGACATTTCCCCTTAAACCACTCGAGTGTTGCTTTAGCACTATGCTAAGGGTCATTGTCCTGCTGGAAGGTGAGTCTCCCACATGCCTTTTGGCGAACACCAAGCGTGTTTGCTTATTTCTTTCTTTAAGCAATGGCTTTTTTCTGGCCACTCTTCCGTAAAGCCCAGCTCTGTGGAGTGTACGGCTTAAAGTGGTCCTATGGACAGATACTCCAATCTCCGCTGTGGAGCTTTGCAGCTCCTTCAGGGTTATCTTTGGTGTCTTTGTTGCCTCTCTGATTAATGCCCTCCTTGCCTGGTCCGTGAGTTTTGGTGGGCGGCCCTCTCTTGGCAGGTTTGTTGTGGTGCCATATTCTTTCCATTTTTTAATAATGGATTTAATGGTGCTCCGTGGGATGTTCAAAGTTTCTGATATTTTTTTATAACCCAACCCTGATCTGTACTTCTCCACAACTTTGTCCCTGACCTGTTTGGAGAGCTCCTTGGTCTTCATGGTCCCGCTTGCTTGGTGGTTCCCCTTGCTTAGTGGTGTTGCAGACTCTGGGGCCTTTCGGAACAGCTGTATATATACTGAGATCATGTGACAGATCATGTGACACTTAGATTGCACACAGGTGGACTTTATTTAACTAATAATGTTTCTTCTGAAGGTAATTGGTTGCACCAGATCGTATTTAGGGGCTTCATAGCAAAGGAGGTGAATATATGTGCACGCACCACTTTTCCGTTATTGATATTTTTATTTTATTTTTTAACACTGAATTATTTAATTTTTTTTCAATTTGGACTATTTTGTGTATGTCCATTACATGACATCCAAATAAAAATCCACATAAATTACAGGATGTAATGCAAAAAATAGGAAAAACGCCAAGGGAGATAAATACCTTTGCAAGGCACAGTACCTCTTCTCTCCTCTCTCCCCTCTCCCCTCTCTCCTCTTCTCTTTCACCTCGTCTCTCCTCTCTCCTTGCTTGATCTCTCCAACCCTTCTGTCCTCTGCTGTTCTCTTCCTTCCTATCTTCCCATTCTCTTTTCTACCCTGATAAAGAATGTCACCCCATCTCTCCTCTCCTCTTCTCTTTCACCCCATCTCTCCTCTTCTCTCTTCTCTCCTGCTCTCTTTCATCCTGTCTCTCCTCTCCTCTCCTCTTCTCTCCTGCTCTCTTTCATCCTGTCTCTCCTCTCCTCTCTGTTTTGGCTCTCCCTATGTCTCCCTTTTCTCACTGTGTTTCCTCACCTGATAAAAAATGTACGAGATCCTCACCATCCCGTTTTGTCTTGTGCCTGTCTCTTCAGCCTCCCCTAGGGAACCCACGGTGATGTGTCGATCCAACACCTACCCTAAAGGCTTCTACTGTAGCTGGCACCTGCAGCACCCCACATCCATACCCACAGACTTCCACGTCAACGTCCAGTAAGAAGCAAAACCTTGTCTCTGTGTCTCTCTGTCTCTCTGTGTCTATCTGTCTCTCTGTGTCTATCTGTGTCTGTCGCTCTGTCTCTATGTCTGTCTCTCTGTGTCAGGTGGGTCATCTCTAAGGGAACGGTATTGAGGGAGAAAGAGAGAGATGAGGGAGATAGAGAAAGGGAGAGATGAGGGAGATAGAGAAAGAGAGAGGTGAGGGAGATAGAGAAAGAGAGAGGTGAGGGAGATAGAGAAAGAGAGAGGTGGTCTGTAAGCACCTGAACCTTTTATTAATTAGTCTCTGTGTCAGGTGGGGAATTGGAAGTCAGAGAAAGAGAGAGAGAGAAAGACGATATATGGAGAGGTCTGTCCATCATGGAGACTGAAGAGTCTTCTAGAGTGAGTTCTGTCCTAGTTTGGGGCTATGAGGACACTTTACCGTGCCTCAGAAAACTTACTGACTCGCTCTCTCTCAGCAGGCGCTCTCTTAGCAACCTCATTAATGTTGTACAGACAATATGTCACATTAGAATAATAATTTACAGAACCACTAGCTCCTCTGAACGCTGTTGTTATCTGAAAGGATAGCTCTCCATGGACCTCCATTAAACCCCACTTACACCCACTATAAGGGTCAACCCACACCACAACCCACTCTCTGACCCTCATTAACCCCCACTACCACCCACTATAAGGGTCAACCCACACCACAACCCACTCTCTGACCCTCATTAACCCCTACTACCACCCACTATAAGGGTCAACCCACACCACAACCCACTATCTGACCCTCATTAACCCCCACTACCACACACGTAAGGGTCAACCCACACCACAACCCACTCTCTGACCCTCATTAACCCCCACTACCACCCACTATATGCCATTTGGGATGCAGCATCTGTCTCCTATAGAGATCTCAGAAAGCCTGATAGCACCCTGGTTCACTGGCCCTTAGATACTTACAACACCAAAATCACCATGGCTGGGTTTTACTTTAGAAAAGGTCACAGTGTGAGGGAATTTATCATTTAGCTCCATCAAGCTCAGCGGTAAGACTTCAATTCCTTCTTAACATAATAAGACTACAATTCCTTCTCTATCATAATAAGACTATAACTCCTTCCCTAACATAATGAGACTACAACTCCTTCTCTAACATAATAACACTACAACGCCTATAGCATAATAACATTACAACTCCTATAGCATAATAAGCCTTCAACTCCTAAACCATAACAAGACGTCAACTCTTATAACATAATAAGACTTCAACTCCTATATCATAATAAGACTTCAACTCCTATAGCATAATAAGACTTCAATTCCTATAGCATAATAAGACTACAAATCCTATAGCATAATACGACTACAACTCCTATAACATAATAAGAATAATACTACTATACCATACTATCACTACAACTCCTATAGCATAATACGACTTCAAATGTTATAGCATAATAATACTTCAACTCCTATAGCATAATAAGACTACAACTCCTATAGCATAATATGACTACAACTCCTATATCATAATAAGACTTCAACTCCTATAGCATAATAAGACTTCAACTCCTATAGCATAATAAGACTACAATTCATATAGCATAATAAGACTTCAATTCCTATAGCATGATAAGACCACAATTCCTATAGTATAATATGACTACACCTACTATAGCATAATAAGACTTCAACTCTCAGACTATAATAGGATTTCAACTCCTATAGCATAATATGATTACAACTCCTACAGCATAATAAGACTACTACTCCTATAGCATAATATGACTACAACTCCTATAACAAAATAAGACCTCAACTCCTATAGCATAATACAACTACAACTCCTATACTATAATAAGACTTTAACTCATATAGCACAATACCACTACAACTCCTATTGCATAATAAGACTACAACTCCTATATCATAATAAGACTACAACTCCTTTAGTATAATATGACTACAACTCATATAGCATAATACTACTACAACTACTCCTATAACATAATACTACTTCAACTCCTATAGCATAATATGACTACAACTCCTATAGGATAATTATACTTTAAATATTTTAGCATAATACGTTTACAACTCTTTGAGTATAATAATACTTCAACTCCTATAGCATAATAAGACTTCAACTCCTATAGCATAATAAGACTTCAACTCCTATAGCATAATACCACTACAACTCATATAGCATAATACGACTACTACTCCTATAACATAATTAGACTTCAACTCGTATAGCATAATACAACTACACCTCCTATAACATAATATGACTACAACTCCTATAGTATGACTACAACTCCTATAGGATAATTAGACTTCAAACATTTTAGCATAATACAACTACATCTCTGTCAGTGTCTGGGTGAAGTGGTGAAACAGAATCAGGCGCAGGACACAGAACTGAGAAAAGTATGGCTTTACTAAACACAAAGTAAACCATATCAAACCCTCCACACAGGGAAGAGCAAAACAACAGCTCAACAGATGATGTAACAACGAACAATCACTCACAAACCCGGGAGGGAAAACAGAGGTAATATAGGGAAACAATTAAGCCTAATGAGTAACAGGTGTGAATAATAAAGACAGGACTAGTGTGACACAGAAACATCGATCGGTGGCAGCTAGTACTCCGGTGACGATGAACGCCGAACCCTGCCCGAGCAAGGAGGAGGGGCAGCCTCATCTGTATCCGTGACAAACTCTTTGAGCATAGTAATACTTCAACTTCTATAGCATAATAAGATTTCAACTCCTATAGCATAATAAGAGTTCAACTCCTATAGCATAATAAGACTTCAACTCCTATAGCATAATAAGACTTCAACTCCTATAGCATAAAAATAATTAAGCTCCTATAGCTTAATAATACTTCAACTCCTATAACATAATAAGACCTCAATTCCTATAGCATAATTAGACTACAACTACTATAGCATAATAAGAATTCAACTCCTATAGCATAATAAGACTTCAACTCCTATAGCATAATAAGAATTAAACTCCTATAGCTTAATAAGACTTCAACTCCTATAACATAATAAGACCTCAACTCCTATAGCATAATAAGACTACATCTCATATTGGATAATAAGACTTCAATTCCTATAGCACAATAAGACTACAACTCATATAGCATAATACGACTACAACTCCTATAGTGTAATATGACTACAACTCTTATAACATAATAAGACCTCAACTCCTATAGCATAATGCGACTACAACTCCTATTGCATAATAAGACTTCAACTCCTATAGCATAATAAGACTTCAACTCATATAGCATAATACAACTACAACTCATATTGCGTAATACGACTACAACTCCTATTGTATAATATGATTACAACTCCTATAGCATAGTACGACTACAACTCCTATATCATTTTAAGACTTCAACTCATTCACTAACATAAGACTTCAACTCCTATATCATAATAAGACTACAACTCCTATAGCATAATAATACTACAACTCTTAGATCATATTAAGAAGTCAACTCCTACAGCATAATAAGATTTCAACACGTATAGCATAAGACTACTACTCTATAGCATATTATGACTACAACTCCTATAGGATAATTAGATTTTAAACATTTTAGCATAATATGACTACAACTCTTTGAGCATAATAATATTTCAACTCCTATAGCACAATAAGACTTCAACTCCTATAGCATAATAATAATAAAACTCCTATAGTTTAATACGACCTCAACTCCTATAACATAATAAGACTACAACTCATATAGCATAATATGACTACATATCCTATAGCATAATAAGACTTCAATTCCTATAGCATAATAAGACTACAACTCCTATAGTATAATAAGACTACAACTCATATAGCATAATAAGACTACAACTCCTATAGTATAATAAGACTACAACTCATATAGAATAATACTACTACAACTCCTATTGTATAATAAGACTACAACTACTATAGTATAATACGACTACAACTCCTATAGCATAATATGACTACAACTCCTATAGCATTTTAAGAATTCAACTGCTTCTGTAACATAAGTCTTCAACTCCTATAGCATTATAAGAATTTAACTCCTATAACTTAATAAGACTTCAACTCCTATAACATAATAAGACCTCAACTCCTATAGCATAATATGACTACACCTACTATAGCATAATAAGACTACAACTCCTATAGCATAATAAGGCTTCAAGTCCTATAGCATAATAAAAAAGGAAGTTAGTATGTAGATTGTGTTCTAGCCAGAGGCCTCAAAGCTTATATCAATGAAGTCAATGGGAAGAGATAGAGAGGAGAAGGAAGGAGAGTAGGATGACATTGGGAGGAGATGGTCACAGTGTCCCCAGCACAGATGATATCCCTGGGGCTAGCCAGGGGTACTAGGCTGCCTCCAGCCAACCAGCCCACTAACCAGCCTAGAGCAGCAAGCCTCAGCGCACCATCTTCCCATCCTGTCAGATAGAACACACTGATGAAGCTGATACAGGCTGTTAGGGGGATCTTGGCTCATGGTAACGTGTCAGTCTAGAAAATCATCAGAAATAGAAAAGTGGGATTAGTTTTCTTCTCTCCATGTCTCTATTATTTGTTCTTTAACTTTTTCATCCTCTCCTCTCGCTCTCATCCTCCCCCCTCTCTGTCCTCCTCCTCCCTCTATGTCATCCTCCCCCCATCTCTGTCATCTTCCCCCACCTCTTCATCCTCCCCCCTCTCTTTCATCCTCCCCCCTCTCTTTCATCCTCCCCCACCTATCTGTTATCCTCCCCCCTCTCTGTCATCATTCCCCCCTCTCTGTTATCCTCCCCCCTCTCTGTTATCCTCCCCCGCCTCTCTGTCATCCTCCCGCCTCTCTGTCATCCTCCCACCACTCTGTCATCCTCCCCCGCCGCTCTGTTATCCTCCCCTCTTGCTCTCATCCTCCCCCCTCTCTGTCCTCCTCCTCCCTCTATGTCATCCTCCCCCCATCTCTGTCATCTTCCCCCACCTCTTCATCCTTCCCCCTCACTGTTATCCTCCCCCCTCTCTGTCATCCTCCCGCCTCTCTGTCCTCCTCCCCCGCCTCTCTGTCATCCTCCCGCCTCTCTGTCATCCTCCCACCACTCTGTCATCCTCCCCCGCCGCTCTGTTATCCTCCCCTCTTGCTCTCATCCTCCCCCCTCTCTGTCCTCCTCCTCCCTCTATGTCATCCTCCCCCCCATCTCTGTCATCTTCCCCCACCTCTTCATCCTTCCCCCTCTCTGTTATCCTCCCCCCCTCTCTGTCATCCTCCCCCCTCTCTGTTATCCTCCCCCCTCTCTGTCATCCTCCCCCCTCTCTGTTATCCTCCCCCCTCTCTGTCATCCTCCCCCCTCTCTGTTATCCTCCCCCCTCTCTGTCATCCTCCCCCCTCTCTGTCATCCTCCCACCACTCTGTCATCCTCCCCGCCGCTCTGTTATCCTCCCCTCTCGCTCTCATTCTCCCCCTCTCTGTCATCCTCCCCCTCTCTGTCATCCTCCCCCTCTCTGTCATCCTCCCCCCTCTCTGTCATCCTCCCCCGCCGCTCTGTCCTCCTCCCCCCTCTCTGTTGTTCTCTCTCCATCTCTCCATCTCTCCTCTCAGACACAACCAGGAATCCCTAGAAGTAACGAGGGATACGGTCCATAAGAACCGCTGTCACGTTAAGTTCCCTGAGGTGTTCAGTAGCTACCCCTACAGAGTCAACGTCACGGCCGTCAACGCCCTCGGACAAGCCTCCACCACCATCACCTTCGAAGAGTTCAACATAGGTACGTAGAACATTGTTGTTTTGTTTTAGCGCTGACCTCAATACAACCTTGATGTTAGCCCACCTCACCAGCCAAATATCATTCAGGACAACCTGTCCTATCAAGCTGTATCAACCTTCACATCACAGCATTCATTGTTTATTATATAGCCAACTCTCTATAACAGCAACCTGCACTTGAAGGCAGACTAATTATAACTTGGTAAAACTCATTAGGACAGACAGCAGAAGTTTGTTAAGACAGACAACATCTGTCAGTCATTAGGAGTCATTAACAAAGCCAAGACTCCGTAGGTTAATAATGCTGAAACAGACTGAAGGATATAACCTTCAACAATCCTCTCTGTATTGACACAATGGATGTGCCTCAAATGGCACCCTATTCCCTATAGTGTGCACTACTTTAGACCAGGACCCACAGGGAATAGGGTGCAGTTTGGGATGAGGCCCAGCATCCTGGAAGGGATGAGAGAGTCAAGCCTACACACACACACACACACACACACACACACACACACACACACACACACACACACACACACACACACACACACACACACACACACACACACACACACACACACAGAGAGAGACACACACACAGAGACACACACACACACACACACACACACAGAGACACACACACAGAGACACACACGCACACACACAGAGACACACACACACACACACACACACACACAGACACACACAGAGACACACACACACACACACACACACACACACACACACACACACACAGAGACACACACAGAGACACACACACACACACACACACACACACACACACACACACACACACACACAGAGACACACACAGAGACACACACACACACACACACACACACACACACACACACACACACACACCAACTGATTAATGGACTGCTGAATGAATATTTATTTATCTTGCTTTGTTTGCTCTTTTCAGTATTATGTCTATCTCTGATAAGCTACCCAGGAAAGGACTGAAAATAGCCCATATTAATATACAGTGGGGAGAACAAGTATTTGATACACTGCCGATTTTGCAGGTTTTCCTACTTACAAAGCATGTAGTAATTTTTTATCATAGGTGCACATCAACAGTGAGAGACGGAATCTAAAACAAAAATCCAGAAAATCACATTGTATGATTTTTAAGTAATTAATTTGCATTTTATTGCATGACATATGTATTTGATACATCAGAAAAGCAGAACTTAATATTTGGTACAGAAAACTTTGTTTGCAATTACAGAGATTATACGTTTCCTGTAGGTCTTGACCAGGTTTGCACACAGTGCAGCAGGGATTTTGGCCCACTCCTCCATACAGACCTTCTCCATATCCTTCAGGTTTCGGGGCTGTCGCTGGGCAATACGGACTTTCAGCTCCCTCCAAAGATTTTCTATTGGGTTCAGGTCTGGAGACTGGCTAGGCCACTCCAGGACCTTGAGATGCTTCTTACGGAGCCACTCCTTAGTTGCCCTGGCTGTGTGTTTCGGGTCGTTGTCATGCTGGAAGACCCAGCCACGACCCATCTTCAATGCTCTTACTGAGGGAAGGAGGTTGTTGGCCAAGATCTCGCGATACATGGCCCCATCCATCATCCCCTCAATACGGTGCAGTCGTCCTGTCCCCTTTGCAGAAAAGCATCCCCAAAGAATGATGTTTTTACCTCCATGCTTCACGGTTGGGATGGTGTTCTTGGGGTTGTACTCATCCTTCTTCTTTCTCCAAACACAGCGAGTGGAGTTTAGACCAAAAAGCTCTATTTTTGTCTCATCAGACAACATAACCTTCTCCCATTCCTCCTCTGGATCATCCAGATGGTCTTTGGCAAACTTCAGACGGGCCTGGACATGCACTGGCTTGAGCAGGGGGCCTTGCGTGCGCTGCAGGATTTTAATCCATGACGGCGTAGTGTGTTACTTATGGTTTTCTTTGAGACTGTGGTCCCAGCTCTCTTCAGGTCATTGACAAGGTCCTGCCGTGTAGTTCTGGGCTGATCCCTCACCTTCCTCATGATCATTGATGCCCCACAAGGTGAGATCTTGCATGGAGCCCCAGACCGAAGGTGATTGACCGTCATCTTGAACTTCTTCCATTTTCTAATAATTGCGCCAACAATTGTTGCCTTCTCACCAAGCTGCTTGCCTATTGTCCTGTAGCCCATCCCAGCCATGTGCAGGTCTACAATTTTATCCCTGATGTCCTTACACAGCTCTCTGGTCTTGGCCATTGTGGAGAGGTTGGAGTCTGTTTGATTGAGTGTGTGGACAGGTCTTTTATACAGGTAACGAATTCAAACAGGTGCAGTTAATACAGGGAATGAGTGGAGAACAGGAGGGCTTCTTAAAGAAAAACTAACAGGTCTGTGAGAGCCGGAATTCTTACTGGTTGGTAGGTGATCAAATACTTATGTCATGCAATAAAATGCAAATGAATTACTTAAAAATCATCCAATGTGATTTTCTGTTTTTTTTGTTTTAGATTCCGTCTCTCACAGTTGAAGTGTACCTATGATAAAAATTACAGACCTCTACATGCTTTGTAAGTAGGAAAACCTGCAAAATCGGCAGTGTGTCAAATACTTGTTCTCCCCACTGTATGTAGCCTTAGAAATAAGGTTCATGAAATCAATAACTTGCTAACATCAGATAACATTCATATATTAGCCATTTCTGAGACTCACTTAGATAATTCATTTGATTATACAGCAGTAGCAATACAAGGACATAACATCTATAGAAGAGACAGGAATGCTTATGGTGGAGTAGTTGCTGTATATATTCAGAGCCATATTCTTGTAATGCTTAGAGAATATCTTATGTCAAGTGTTATTGAAGTGTTGTGGTTGCAGGTTCACTTGGCACATCTAAAGCATTTTATTTTGGGGTGCTGCTATAGGCCACCAGGTGCGAACAGTCAATATCTACATAATATGTATGAAATGCTTGATAGTGTATTTGATGTAAACAGAGAGGTCTACTTTCTTAGGGACCTGAATATTGACTGTTTTTCATCAAGCTGTACGCTCAAGATGAAGCTTCTCACTGTAACCAGTGCCTGTAATCTGGTTCAGGTTATTAATCAACCTATCAGGGTGTTTACAAACACTACAGGAACAAGATCATCCACATGTATTGATCACATTTTTACTAATCCTGTAGAACTTTGTTCTAAAGCTGTATCCGTACCCATTGGATGCAGTGATCACAATATAGTGGCTATATCCAGGAAAGACAAAGTTCCAACAGCTGGGCCTAAAATAGTGTATTTTTTATTTAACTAGGCAAGTCAGTTAAGAACAAATTCTTATTTACAATGACGGCCTACACCGGCCAAACCCGGACGACGCTGGGCCAATTATGCGCCGCCCTTTGGGACTCCCAATCACGGCCGGTTGTGATACAGCCTGGAATCGAACCAGGGGGTCTGTAGTGACGCCTCAAGCACTGAGATGCAGTGCCTTAGACCGCTGCACCACTCGGGAGATCATACAAAATATTTTGCTGTGACTCTTATGTGGATGATGTTAAAAATATTTGTTGGTCTGGTGTGATTAATAAGGAGTATCCAGACACTGCACTTGATGAATTCATGAAATTGCTTCCTCCAGTTATTGATAAACATGCCCCTGTTAGGAAACTGACTGTTATAACTGTTAAGGCTCCATGGATTGATGAGGAATTGAAAAACTGTATGGTTGAAAGAGACGGCGCAAAAGGAGTGGCTAATAAGTCTGGCTGCACATCTGACTGGTTGACTTACTGCAAATTGAGAAATGATGTGACTAAACTCAACAAAAAGAAGAAGAAACTGTATTATGAAGCCACGATCAATGATATAAGGAATTATGGAAAAATAAAACTTTGGAGTACTTTAAATGAAATTATGGGCAGAAAGACAAATTCAACTCCATCTTTCATCGAAACAGATGTCTTATTCATCACAAAACCATTTGATGTTGCCAATTATTTTTTTGATTTCTTCATTGGCAAAGTCGTCAAACTTAGGCATGAAATGTCAACAACAAACAGTGAGTACTCATGCGTAAAAAAACAAATGATGAAAGAAAAGCATTGCAAGTTAGAATTTTGTAAAGTTAGTTTGGGAGAGGTGGAAAAATTATTGTTATCGATCAATAATGACAAACCTCCTGGCATTGACAACTTAGATGGAAAGCTACTGAGGATGGTAGCTGACTCTATAGCCACTCCTATCTGTCATATTTATAATCTGAGCCTACAGTGCCTTGCAAAAGGATTCATCCCCCTTGGCGTTTTTCCTATTTTGTTGCATTACAACCTGTAATTTAATTTGGATTAAATTACATTTTTATTTGGATTTCATGTAACGGACATATACAAAATAGTCCAAATTGGTGAAGTGAAATGAAAAAAATAATGTGTGAAAGAAATGTATACGAAATACATAATGGAAAAGTGGTGCGTGCATATGTATTCACCCCCTTTGCTATGAAGCCCCTAAATAAGATCTGGTGCAACCAATTACCTTCAGAAGTCACATAATTAGTTAAATAAAGTCCACCTGTGTGCAATCTAAGTGTCACATGATCTGTCACATGATCTGAGTATATATACACCTGTTCTGAAAGGCCCCAGAGTCTGCAACACCACTAAGCAAGGGGCAACACCAAACAAGCGGCACCATGAAGACCAAGGAGCTCTCCAAACAGGTCAGGGACAAAGTTGTGGAGATGTACAGATCAGGGTTGGGTTATCAAAAATTGAAAAATTATTAACTTTGAACATCCCACGGAGCACCATTAAATCCATTATTAAAAAATTGAAAGAATATGGCACCACAACAAACCTGCCAAGAGAGGGCCGCCCACCAAAACTCACAGACCAGGCAAGGAGGGCATTTAGGAGGGCATTAATCAGAGAGGCAACAAAGAGACCAAAGATAACCCTGAAGGAGATGCAAAGCTCCACAGCGGAGATTGGAGTACCTGTCCATAGGACCACATTAAGCCAAAAACTCCACTGAGCTGGGCTTTACGGAAGAGTGGCCAGAAAAAAAGCCATTGCTTGAAGAAAAAAATAAGCAAACACTTTTGGTGTTCGCCAAAAGGCATGTGGGAGACTCCCCAAACATATGGAAGAAGGTACTCGTCAGATGAGACAAAAATTGAGCTTTTTGGCCATCAAGGAAAACGCTATGTCTGGCGCAAACCCAACACCTCTCATCACCACGAGAACACCATCCCCACAGTGAGGCATGGTGGTGGCAGCATCATGCTGTGGGGATGTTTTTCATCGGAGGGACTGGGAAACTTGTCAGAATTGAAGGAATGATGGATGGTGCTAAATACAGAGAAATTCTTGAGGGAAAACTGTTTCAGTCTTCCATCAAGTAGTAATAAAGCAACACTCAAGTGGTTTAAGGGGAAACATTTAAATGTCTTGGAATGGCCTAGTAAAAGCGCAGACCTCAATCCAATTGAGAATCTGTGGTATGACTTAAAGATTGCTGTACACCAGCGGAACCCATCCAAGTTGAAGGAGCTGGAGCAGTTTTGCCTTGAAGAATGGGCAAAAATCCCAGTTGATAGATGTGCCAAGCTTATAGAGACATACCCCAAGAGACTTGCAGCTGTAATTGCTGCAAAAGGTGGCTCTACAAAGTATTGACTTTGGGGGGGTGAATAGTTATGCACGCTCAAGTTTTCACTTTTTTTGTCTTATTTCATGTTTGTTTCACAATAAAAAATGTTTTGCATCTTCAAAGTGGTAGGCATGTTGTGTAAATCAAATGATACAAACCCCCCAAAAATCTATTTTAATTCCAGGTTGTAAGGCAACAAAATAGGAAAAATGCCAAGGGGGTGAATACATTCGCAAGCCACTGTAAAAGAGAAATGTGTCTTCCAGTGTCTTCTGGAAAGCAGACACAACCAGGTTTTCCCTCTAGGATGTTGCCTGTGCTCCAATCCATTTATTTTCATCCCCCAAAAATTCCCTAGTCCTTACAGATGACAAGCATACCCATAACATGACTATGCTTGAAAATATGAAGAGTGGTACTCAGTGATGTGTTGTGTTGGATTTGGGCCAAACATAACGCTTTGTATCCGGGACATAAAGTTAGCTTCTTTGTCACCTTTTTACAGTTTTACTTTATTACAAACAGGATGCATGTTTTGGAATATTTGAATTCTGTACAGACTTCGTTTTTTTCACTGTCATTTAGAATAGTATTGTGGAGTAACTACAATGTTGTTGCTTCATCCTCAGTTTTGTCCTATCACAGCCATTAAACTCTGTAACTGTTTTAAAGTCACCACTGGCCTCATGGTGAAATCCCAGCTTTAAAATGTTACTGGTCTTCCAATAGGTGCTCTTCTTTTGCGAGTCATTGAAAAACCTCCCTGGTCTTTGTGGTTTAATCTGTGTTTGAAACTCACAGCTCGACTGAGGGACCTTACAGATAATTGTATATGTGGGGTGCAGATATGAGGTAGTCATTTAAAAATCATGTTAAACACTATTATTGCACACAAAGTGAGTCCATGCAACTTATTATGTGACTTGTCAAGCACATTTTTACTCCTAAACATATTTAGGCTTGCCATAACAAAGGGGTTGAATATTTATTAACTCAAGACATTTCAGCTTTTCATTTTTTATTAATTTGTAAACATTTCTAAAAACGTAATTCCACTTTGACATTATGAGGTATTGTTTGTAGGCCAGTGACACAAAATCTCAGTTTAAACCATTTTAATTTCAAGCTGTAACACAACAAAATGTGGAAAAAGTCAAGGGGTGTGAATACTTTCCCCGTGTGGAGCAGCAAGCAGCGAGGTGGTTTCCTTTCCTCAGAGAAACATTCCTCCACTGAGCTCCATCAAGGGGGGCAGGACAATGCCCCTAAGCACAGTGCTAAAGCAATACTCGAGTGGTTTAAGGGGAAACATTTAAATGTCTTGGAATATTTTAATTCCAGGATGTAAGGCAACAAAATAGGAAAAATGCGAAGAGGGTCAATATTTTCGCAAGCCGCTGTAGAGGAAAGTCTTTCTCCTCAGGCCTGAAGGGAAGCCAAAGTCATTCTGCTACCCAAGAGTGGTAAAGCGGCCTTTACTGGTTCTAACAGCAGACCTATCAGCTTGCTGCCAGCTCTTAGCAAAATGTTGGAAAAAATATTGTTTGACCAAATACAATGCTATTTCTCTGTAAACAAATTAACAACAGTCTTTCAGTATGCTTATAGAGAAGGGCACTCAACATGTACTGCACTGACACAAATGTCTGATGATTGGTTGAAAGAAATTGATAATAAGAAGATTGTGGGAGCTGTACTGTTAGATTTCAGTGTAGCCTTTGATATTATTGACAATAACCTGTTGTTGAAAAAACGTATGTGTTATGGCTTTTCAACCTCTGCCATATCGTGGATTCAGAGCTATCGATCTAATATAACTTTTCTTTAATGGAAGCTTCTCTAATGTCAGACGTATCAAAATAGATAAAAATAAAAAATTGAACATGTGGTGTACCGCAGGGCAGCTCTCTAGGCCCTCTACGCTTTTCTATTTTTACCAATGACCTGCCACTGGCTTTAAACAAAGCATGTATGTCCATGTATGCTGATGATTCAACCATATACGCATCAGCAACCACAGCTAATGAAGTCACTGAAACCCTTAACAAAGAGTTGCAGTCTGTTTTGGAATGGGTGGCCATTAATAAACTGGTCCTGAACATCTCTTAAACTAAGATCATTGTATTTGGTACAAATCATTCCTTAAGTTCCAGACCTCAGCTGAATCTGGTAATCAATGATGTGGCTGTTGAACAAGTTGAGGAGACTAAATTACTTGGTGTTACCTTAGATTTTAAACTGTCATGTTCAAAACATATAGATTCAATGGTTGTAAATATGAGGAGAGGTCTGTCTGTAATAAACAGATGCTTTTTTTGACGCCACACAAAACAAGTCTTGAAGGCTCTAGTTTTGACTTATCTTGATTATTATTCAGTCGTGTGGTCGAGTGCTGCAAGGAAAGACGTAGTTGAGATGCAGCTGGCCCAGAACAGAGCGGCACATCTTGCTTTTGTGTGGACCCCAGGAAGAGTAGCTGCTGCTTTCGCAATCTTAATAAAATACCAAATACCAAAACCAGACTAGTCCTATAGTGGGCCTCAGAGCCTAGGCCTCAGAGCTCTAGAGAAGAAGCCACAGATGGTAATTCCAGTGGTTCCTAAAGTGTTTCCATCCTAGGCTACAGACAGGGTGGTAGCTAAGCGTTTCAATACATGGCTGCATACGGACAGAGTAGTAATGAAAATGCTGATTCTACAGTATGTGGATTCTCAGAGTACCTTTAGAAAACATTGCCTTCCTTGATTTATACAGATGAATGAAACACTGGGTGGGTATGATCCTCTCCTCCTGTGCTGTGAGTTCAGCGCCTGGGTTGATGCCGTGTTGAGTTGTGAGTCAAATTAATTTAGAGAGACAATGATGCACCATGTGCAGAAATAAAAACAATTTCATGCATGCTTTGGTTTGCATCAAGATTCCTGTTGGAAAACAATGTGGAGATAATGTATAATTATCTTATTAATTAACAGCAAGACAATGTATCAATGTACCCTATTCTCTGTGTAGTGCACTACTTTGACCAGAGCCTTATGGGGGTATATAAATGGCTATAGGCGTAAGTACACCACCAGTCAAAAGTTTGGACACACCTACTCATTCAAGGGTTTTTCTTAATTTTTTACTATTTTCTACATTGTAGAATAATAGTGAAGACATCAAAACTATGAAATAACAAATATGGAATCATGTAGTAACCAAAAAAGTGTTAAACATATCAAAATATATTTTATATTTGAGATTCTTCAAATGGCCACCCTTTTGCCTTGATGACAGCTTTGCACACTCTTGGCATTGAGTGGAAAACAGGAGGGCTTCTTAAAGAACAAATAACAGGTCTGTGAGAGCTGGAATTCTTACTGGTTGGTAGGTGATCAAATACTTATGTCATGCAATAAAATGCAAATTAATTACTTAAAAATCATACAATGTGATTTTCTGGATTACAGACCTCTACATGCTTTGTAAGTAGAAAAACCTGCAAAATCGGCAGTGTATCAAATACTTGTTCTCCCCACTGTAGATGAAAACTCTCTTGGTAAATAGTGTGGTCTACAGCTTATCATGCGATACTCTCCCTCAGGTGAGCAAAACCTTAATAAAACGTCCTTAATATTAGATTTCGCGCACCAGTTGTTGACAGACCTTCATTACCTTGTCTTATCGGAGGTTGCTGTTCTGTCTTGCCGATGCATGGAAACCCAGCCAACTGTATATTATCCCATGTCGTCGTTCAGCCACGACTCGGTGAAACATAAGATATTGCTGTTTTTAATGTCCCATTGGTAGGATAGTCTTGAACGGAGCTCATCCAGTTTATTCTCCAATGATTGCACGTTGGAAGGATGGTAGAGGCGGGTTACCCACTCGAATTCACACAAGGCACCCGGACCTGCGTCTTTTCTTCATGCGAATGATAGGGATTTGGGCCTGGTCCGGTTTCTGCAGTAAATCCTTCACATCCGACTCGTTAAAGAAAAAATCTTCGTCCAGTTCGAGGTGAGTAATCGCTGTTCTGATATCCAGAAGCTCTTTTCCATCATAAGAGACGGTGGCAGAAACATGGTGTACAAAATAAGTTACAAACAATGCTAAAAAACACACAAAATAGCACAATTGGTGGAGAATGTAAAACGTCCGCCATCTCCTCCGGCGCCAATGTTTCAGCTGTCATCTAAATGTTTCAGCTATCAGCCCATCATCTTAATGTTTCAGCTATCAGCCCATCGTCTTAATGTTTCAGATATCAACCCATCATCTCAATGTTTCAGATATCAACCCATCATCTTAATGTTTCAGCTATCAGCCCATCGTCTTAATGTTTCAGATATCAACCCATCATCTCAATGTTTCAGCTGTCAGCCCATCATCCCTAAATTCGTAAACATGGGTACCCTCATAGATATCATCCTGACTAACTTACCCTCTAAATACACCTCCGCTGTCTTCAACCAGGATCTCAGCGATCACTGCCTTATTGCCTGCGTCCGAAACGGGTCCGCGGTCAAACGACTACCCCTCATCACTGTCAAACGCTCCCTAAAACACTTTAGCGAGCAGGCCTTCCTAATTGACCTGGCCGGATATAGATCTCATTCCGTCAGTAGAGGATGCCTGGTTGGTCTTTAAAAGTAATTTTTTCTCAATCTTAAATAAACATGCCCCATTCAAAAAATACAGAACTAAGAACAGATATAGCCCCTGGTTCTCCTCAGACTTGACTGCCCTTGACCAGCACAAAAACATCCAGTGGCGTACTGCATTAGATCAAATAGCCCCTGCGATATGCAACTTTTCAGGGAAGTCAGGAACCAATATACACAAGCCGTTAGGAAAGCAAAGGCTAGCTTTTTCAAACAGAAATTTGCATACTGTAGCACTAACTCCAAAACGTTTTGGGACACTGTAAAGTTCATGGAGAATAAGAGCACCTCCTCCCAGCTGCCCACTGCACTGAGGCTAGGAAACCCTATCACCACCGATAAATCTACAATAATCGAGAATTTCAACAAGCATTTTGCTACGGCTGGCCATGCTTTCCACCTGGCTACCACTACCCCGGCCACCAACTCTGCACCCTCCGCTGCAACTTGCCCATGCCCCCCCCTCCGCTTCTCCTTCACACAAATTCAGACAGCTGATGTTCTGAAAGAGCTGCAAAATCTGGACCCCTACAAATCATCTGGGCTAGACAATCTGGACCATTTCTTTCTAAAACTAGCCACCAAAATTGTCGCAACCCCTATTACTAGCCTGTTCAACCTCTCTTTCGTAATGTCTGAGATCCCCAGAGATTGGAAAGCTGCCGCGGTCATCCCCCTCTTCAAAGGGGATGATACTCTAGATCCAAACTGTTACAGACCTATATCAATCCTGCCCTGCCTTTCGAAAGTTTTTAACAAACAGATCACCGACCATTTCGAATCCCACCGTACCTTCTCCGCTATGCAATCCAGTTTCCGAGCTGGTCATGGGTGCACCTCAGCCACGCTCAAGGTCCTAAACAATATAATAATCGCGATCGATAATAAACAGTACTGTGCAGCCGTCTTCATCGACCTGGCCAAGGCTTTCGACTCTCTCAACCACCGCATTCTTATTGGCAGTCTAAATAGCCTTGGTTTCTCAAATGACTGCCTCGCCTGGTTCACCAACTACTTCTCAGATAGAGTTCAATGTGTCAAATCGGAGGGCCTGTTGTCTGGACCTATGGCAGTCTCTATGGGGGTGCCACAGCGTTTAATTCTTGGGCCGACTCTTTTCTCCGTGTATATCAATGATGTCGCTCTTGCTGCTGGTGACTCTCAGATCCACCTCTACGCAGACGACACCATTTTGTATACATCTGGCCCTTCATTGGACACTGTGTTAACAAACCTCCAAACGAGCTTCAATGCCATACAACACTCCTTCAGTAGCCTCCAACTGCTCTTAAACACTAGTAAAACTAAATGCATGCTCTTCAATCGAACGCTGCTGGCACCCACCCACCCGACTAGAATCACTACTCTCGACGGGTCTGACCTAGAGTATGTGGACAACTACAAATACCTAGGTGTCTGGTTAGACTGTAAACTCCTTCCAGACTCACATTAAGAATCTCCAATCCAAAGTTAAATCTAGAATCGGCTTCCTATTTCGCAACAAAGCCTCCTTCACTCATTTTACCAAACATGCCCTTGTAAAACTGACTATCCTACCGATCCTTGACTTCAGCGATGTCATTTACAAAATAGCCTCCAACACTCTACTCAGCAAATTGGATGTAGTCTATCACAGTGCCATCCGTTTTGTCACCAAAGCCCCATATAATACCCACCACTGTGACCTGTACGCTCTTGTTGGCTGGTCCTCACTACATATTCGTCGCCAAACCCACTGGCTCCAGGCCATCTCTAAATCACTGCTAGGCAAATCCCCGCCTTATCTTAGCTCATTGGTCACCATAACAACACCCACCCGTAGTATGCGTTCCAGCAGGTATATCTCACTGGTCATCCCCAAAGCCAACACCTCCTTTGGCCGCCATTCCTTCCAGTTCTCTGCTGCCAATGACTGGAACGAATTGCAAAAATCTCTGAAGCTGGAGACTCTTATCTCCCTCACTAACTTTAAGCATCAGTTGTCAGAGCACCTTACCGATCACTGCACCTGTACACAGCCCATCTGAAATTAGCCCACCCAACTACCTCATCCCCATATTGTTATTTATTTTTCTCATTTGCACCCCAGTATCTCTATTTGCACATCATCTCTTGCACATCTATCATTCCAGTGTTAATACTATTGTAATTATCTTGCACTATGGCCTATTTATTGCCTTACCTCCATAACTTGCTACATTTGCACACACTGTATATATATTTTCTGTTGTATTTTTTACTTTATGTTTTGTTTACCCCATATGTAACTCTGTTGTTTTTATCGCACTGCTTTGCTTTATCTTGGCCAGGTCGCAGTTGTAATTGAGAACTTGTTCTCAACTGGCTTACCTGGTTAAAAAAAGGTGAAATTAAAAATTAAAAACATCTCAATGTTTCAGCTGTCAGCCCATCATCTCAATGTTTCAGATATCAGCCCATCATCTCAATGTTTCAGATATCAGCCCATCATCTCAATGTTTCAGCTGTCAGCCCATCATCTCAATGTTTCAGCTATCAGCCCAAATATTCCAAAACATGCATCCTGTTTGCAACAAGGCACTAAAGTGATACTGAATACAAAGTGTTCCAATACAACACATTAATGAGTACCACTCTGCACATTTTCAAGCATAGTGGTGGCTGCATCATGTTATGAATATGCTTGTAATCGTTAAGGACTGGGGAGTTTTTCAGGATAAAAAATTTACTGAATTTAGCTAAGCAGAGGAAAGATCCTAGAGGAAAACCTGGTTCAGTCTGCTTTCCACAAGACACTGGGAGATTAATTCACCTTTCAGCAGGACAATAACCTGAAACACAAGGTAAAATCTACACTGGAGTTGCTTACCAAGACGACATAGACTGTTCCTGAGTGGCCTAGTTAGAGTTTGACTTAAATCGGCTTAAAGATCAAGACCTGAAAATGGATGTCTATCAATAATCAACAACCAACTTGACAGTGCTTGAAGAATTTAAAAAAGAAACAATGTGCAAATATTGTACAATCCAGGTGTGCAAAGCTGTAATCGCTGCCAAAGGTGATTTTACAAAGTAATGACTGAGGGGTGTGAATACTTATGTAAATATTATGTACTCCTGAGTGGCGCAGTGGTCTAAGGCACTGCATCGCAGTGCTAACTGTGCCACTAGAGATCCTGGTTCGAATCCAGGCTCTGTCGCAGCCGGCCGCGACCGGGTGACTCATGGGCGGCGCACAAGTCGTCCAGGGTAGGGGAGGGAATGGCCGGCAGGGATGTAGCTCAGTTGATAGAGCATGGCGTTTGCAATGCCAGGGTTGTGGGTTCGATTCCCACGGGGGGCCAGTATAAAAAAATATGTATTCACTAACTGTAAGTCGCTCTGGATAAGAGCGTCTGCTAAATGACTAAAATGTAAATTATATATTTCTGAATTTATTTTCCAATAAATTAGCAACATTTTCTAAAACATGTTTTCACTTTGTCATTATGGGGTATTGGGTGTGGATGGGTGAGAAAAAAAATATATTTAAAATTCAGGCAACACAACATGTGGAATAAGTCAAAGGGGTATAAACAACATTAAGACAGAGACTTTCCAACATTAGCACCTGCTCTTTCCATGACAGACTGACCAGGTGAATCCAGGTGAACGCTATGATCCCTTATTGATGTCACCTGTTAAATCCAGTTAAATCAGTGTAGTTGAACGGGAGGAGAGACCGGTTAAAGAAGGATTTTTAAGCCTTCAGACGATTGAGACATGGATTGTGTATGTGTGCCATTCAGAGGGTGAATGGGCAAGACAAATTATTTAAGTACTTTTGAAAGTGGTATGGTAGTAGGTGCCAGGCGCACCGGTCTGAGTGTGTCAAAAACTGCAACACTGCTGGGGGTTTCACGCTCAACAGTTTCCTGTGTGTATCAAGAATGGTCCACCACCCAAAGGACATCCAGCCAACTTTACACAACTGTGGGAAGCATTGGAGTCAACATGGGCCAGCATCCCTGTGGAACGCTTTCAACACCTTGTAGAGTCCATGCCCTGATGAATTGAGGCTGTTCTGAGGGCAAAAGAGAGGGGTGTGTAACTCAGTATTAGGAAGGTGTTCCTAATGTTTGGTAGACTCAGTGTGTAATGTAGGTAGGTTTAAAATGACTAGGCAACAGGATAGATAGACTGTAGCAGCAGTATACTGTAGGTAGGTTTAAAATGACTAGGCAACAGGATAGATAATAGACTTTAGCAGCAGTATACTGTAGGTAGGGGTAAAGTGACTAGACAACAGGATAGATAATAGACAGTAGCAGCAGTATACTGTAGGTAGGGGTAAAGTGACTAGACAACAGGATAGATAATAGACAGTAGCAGCAGTATACTGTAGGTAGGGGTAAAGTGACTAGACAACAGGATAGATAATAGACAGTAGCAGCAGTATACTGTAGGTAGGGGTAAAGTGACTAGGCAACAGGATAGATAATAGACCGTAGCAGCAGTATACTGTAGGTAGGGGTAAAGTGACTAGACAACAGGATAGATAATAGACAGTAGCAGCAGTATACTGTAGGTAGGGGTAAAGTGACTAGACAACAGGATAGATAATAGACAGTAGCAGCAGTATACTGTAGGTAGGGGTAAAGGGACTAGACAACAGGATAGATAATAGACAGTAGCAGCAGTATACTGTAGGTAGGGGTAAAGTGACTAGGCAACAGGATAGATAATAGACAGTAGCAGCAGTATACTGTAGGTAGGGGTAAAGTGACTAGACAACAGGATAGATAATAGACCGTAGCAGCAGTATACTGTAGGTAGGGGTAAAGTGACTAGACAACAGGATAGATAATAGACAGTAGCAGCAGTATACTGTAGGTAGGGGTAAAGGGACTAGACAACAGGATAGATAATAGACAGTAGCAGCAGTATACTGTAGGTAGGGGTAAAGTGACTAGACAACAGGATAGATAATAGACAGTAGCAGCAGTATACTGTAGGTAGGGGTAAAGTGACTAGGCAACAGGATAGATAATAGACAGTAGCAGCAGTATACTGTAGGTAGGGGTAAAGTGACTAGACAACAGGATAGATAATAGACAGTAGCAGCAGTATACTGTAGGTAGGGGTAAAGTGACTAGGCAACAGGATAGATAATAGACAGTAGCAGCAGTATACTGTAGGTAGGGGTAAAGTGACTAGGCAACAGGATAGATAGACAGTAGCAGCAGTGGGTAGCTATTTGATTAGGTATTTTTCAGTCTTGTTTAGCAGTCTTATGGCTTGAGGATAGAAGCTGTTCAGGATCCGGTTGGTTCCAGACTTATTGCACTGGTACTGCTTGCCATGCGATAGCAGAGAGAACAGTCTATGACTTGGGAGTCTGGAGTTTGGAGCCCCAGTGATGACCATGTTAATTCCTTAGTGATGTGGACACCGAGATACTTGAAGCTCTCATGCTCGCCCCCCCCCCCCCCCCCCCCCCCCCCCCCCCCCCGTTTCCTACTGGCTCCGTACCGGTACCCCATGTATATTGGTGTGGTCGAGATTCATCCATTTGTCCTGTGTCTCTATGAACAGTACTGCTTGGTCTGATGTCTCTCTCTATATACTGTATTGTGGTAATGTCAACCCTAACCCATCTCTCTATATACTGTATTGTGGTGATGTCAACCCTAACCCATCTCTCTATATACTGTATTGTGGTGATGTCAACACTAACCCATCTCTCTATATACTGTATTGTGGTGATGTCAACACTAACCCATCTCTCTATATACTGTATTGTGGTGATGTCAACACTAACCCATCTCTCTATATACTGTATTGTATTGTGGTGATGTCAACCCTAACCCATCTCTCTATATACTGTATTGTGGTGATGTCAACACTAACCCATCTCTCTATATACTGTATTGTGGTGATGTCAACACTAACCCATCTCTCTATATACTGTATTGTGGTGATGTCAACACTAACCCATCTCTCTATATACTGTATTGTATTGTGGTGATGTCAACCCTAACCCATCTCTCTATATACTGTGACGACGAGTGCTGAGTATACGAAGAGACAGGACGCAGACGCAGGAATTAACAAGGTCAAGGTTTACTCAAACAGGAGGAGGAAGGAGCAGCCTGTACGATACCTCATGTATCTGCTGGTGGACCTTAAAACCTTAAACGGCCCCACAAACCAGGGGCTCAGTTTCTTGCAGGGCAGGTGGAGAGGGAGGTTTTTTGTGGACAGCCGGAGATGGACATGGGCGGCGTCTCAGACCTGTCCGGCCCTTTGGAACCACTCGTCAACAGCGGGCGCATCGGTCTGGCTGGGTGTCCAAGGGGCCAGGGCTGGCTGGTACCCCAGGACACACTGGAAGGGAGTGAGCCCCGTGGAGGAGTGAACGAGGGAGTTCTGGCCATATTCTGCCCAGGGAAGAAACCTGGCCCACTCACCCTGCCGGTCCTGACAGTGGCAACGAAGAAACCTCCCCAGCTCCTGGTTCATAAGCTCCACCTGCCCATTTGACTGAGGCCTATACCCGGAAGTGAGGCTGGCCGTGGCCCCGATCTGCTCCAGGAAAGCCTTCCACACTCGGGAGTTGAATTGGGGGCCACGGTCTGAGACAATGTCCTCCGGAAGTCCATAATGCCGGAAGACCTGTTGGAACAGGACCTCAGTGACCTGGAGAGCAGAAGGAAGACCAGTTAGTGGCAAAAAACGGCATGATTTGGAGAACCAATCTACGACCACCATGACTGTGATGAAGTCATCAGAACGTGGAAGGTCGGTGACAAAGTCTATGGACAGGTGTGACCAAGCTCGCTGAGGCACTGGGAGAGGAACTAGTTTGTCTGACGGGGCGTTCCGAGGTGTCTTCGTTTGGGCACATACAGAACAGGAGTTGACATAGCGGGACACATCAGAAGCCAAGGTGGGCCACCAGTACTTTTGTGCCAGAGAATGCAGGGTTTGCGTAATACCGGAGTGCCCTGCCATAAGGGTGGTGTGCGCCCAGATAAGCAGGCGGTCCCGGACAATGGTGGATACATGCAAGCGCCCCGTAGGGGCGTTGGCAGGTGCCGGGTCCTCCTGAGTCGCCAGGCGGATGTCTTCGTCTACATCCCAAACAACAGGTGCTACGATGAGAGACGCGGGCAGGATAGGACCCCTCCAGATCCTTCCTTTCTCCGGTATGGTGCATCCTGGAGAGTGCGTCAGCTTTCACATTCTGGGATCCTGGGCGGTAGGACAGAATTAATTGAAATCGAGTAAGTAATTGGGCCCACCTGGCTTGATGAGAGTTCATCCGTTTTGCTGCCCGTATGTGCTCCAAATTCCGAGGGTCAGTAAGAATCCGGATAGGATGGACTGCGCCCTCCAGCCAGTGTCTCCATTCCTCCAGAGCGAGGACCACCGCCAACAGCTCCCTGTCTCCAACTCCATAGTTCCTCTATAACGGGGTTAAGCTTTTTTGAGAAAAAGGCACAGGGATACATTTTCTCTGGCTTACCGTGCCGCTGGGAGAGGACCGCACCCACGCCCTCCTCCGATGCGTCCACCTCCAGGATGAAAGGACGAGAGGGATCTGGGTGTTTTAGGATGGGCGCTGTGGTGAACCTCTCTTTCAGCCTCTAAAAGGCATCGTCAGACTTAGGGTTCCAGGTCAGCTTCTTGGGCCCACCCTTAAGGAGAGAGGTGAGCGGGGAGCTGAAGGACCTGATGAAACGCCGGTAGAAATTGGCGAAGCCCAGGAAGCTCTGTAGGCCCTTGATGGTGGTGGAAACTGGCGATGACCTGACGGCGTCTGTCTTCACTCCTTCCATGAACACCCCCTGAGGACTGATCCTGTATCCTAGGAAGGAGATGGCCTGTTGGTGGAATTCACTTTTCTCCCCTTTCACCAACAGGCTGTGTTCCCGGAGGCGGAGTAGGACAGCTCGGAAATCCCTGACGTGCTCCTCGAACGTAGCCAAGTAGATCAGGATATCGTCGATGTACACCACCACCTGTCTACTCAGCATGTCCCGGAACACGTCATTGACGAAGGACTGGAACACAGATGGTGCATTGGCAAGGCCGTAAGGCATGACGCAGTATTCATAGTGGCCTGAGGTAGTGCTGAATGCCGTCTTCCACTCGTCTCCTTCCCGGATTCAGATCAGGTTGTAGGCACTCCTCAGGTCCAACTTGGTAAAGTACCGGGCCCCTCATAGCTGCTCGATGGCCGACGGAACCAGAGGGAGGGGAGGGGGTACTGGTACTTGGTGGTGACTGCGTTCAGCCCTTGTAGTCAATGCATGGTCTCAGTCATCCGTCTTTTTTGGCCACGAAGAAGAAGCTGGCGGAGGCAGGAGAGGTAGAGCATCTGATGAACCCCTCTCAGGGTCTCCGCCACATACTTCTCAGTCTCCGCCATGGAAAGGGGGTAAAATGCGACTCTTTGGGGGGTGTTGTCCCTCCAGATGGTCAATGGCGCAGTCCCAGGGCCTGTGAGGAGGGCGACACGTAGCCTTAGATGAAGAGAAGACATCGGAGAGATCTGCGTACTCGCGTGGAATGTTGGGCTGGAGGGCGGACTCCGGACTCTCCACTGGAACAACAAACCACTGGCAGGCAGGTCTTCCGGCATGAGGTGGACCAGGCTGTGATCCTCTTGGTGATCCAATTGATGGTGGGGTTGTGTAGTCTGAGCCAGGGCATTCCCAAGAAGATCCGGTGAAGGGGTGACATGACGATGTGGAATGACAGTTCCTCGTGGTGCTCCGGTAGTGTGTGAATGGTGATGGTGATGGGGAGAGTGACGTGCGTAACGGTGCCTGATTCAAGGGGTTGATTGTCCAGCGAGGTGACGTGTAGCCGAGAAGGCAGTGGCACGGTGGACAACCCCCATTCAGAGACCAGCTCCCTATCTATAAGGTTCCCCACTGATCCGGAATCTATCATTGCAGTAGAAATGGAGGAGAGGGAATAACCAGTCACCGTTATGGGAACTAAAAACAATGGTTTTGTGATAGGAGATGATTTCACACTCACGGAGCGGCGACGGGAGTCATACCGCCTAGATAGGGAGCCGCCAGGACATCTGTGTGCCGCGGTGGGGTAGGAGGTGCTGCCCACCTCCATGGGTGAGGACTCGGAATCAGGGCGGCTTCCATAGCTTAGATGGGGTGAGCGTCGAAGCTCCGGGAGCTGTTGGGAACGCCGTCTCTCTCGCAACATTTCGTCAAGGCGGATGGACGTGGTGATAAGGGTATCAAGGTGTGGTGATGAGATGATGAGGTGCAGCTGGAGGTGATTAGGGTGAGTTGGGTTTCCATTCCGGTGTTGCCGAGGTGGTGCGCTCCGACCGGTGGCTCAGTAGACCGGCGAATCAGAGCGCCGGAGGGGAGCAACGGGAGGAGACGTGACATATACTGTATTGTGGTGATGTCAACCCTAACCCATCTCTCTATATACTGTATTGTATTGTGGTGATGTCAACCCTAACCCATCTCTCTATATACTGTATTGCGGTGATGTCAACCCTAACCCATCTCTCTATATACAGTATTGTGGTGATGTCAACCCTAACCTATCTCTCTATATACTGTATTGCGGTGATGTCAACCCTAACCCATCTCTCTATATACTGTATTGTGGTGATGTCAACCCTAACCCATCTCTCTATATACAGTATTGTGGTGATGTCAACCCTAACCTATCTCTCTATATACTGTATTGCGGTGATGTCAACCCTAACCCATCTCTCTATATACTGTATTGTGGTAATGTCAACCCTAACCTATCTCTCTATATACTGTATTGCGGTGATGTCAACCCTAACCCATCTCTCTATATACTGTATTGCGGTGATGTCAACCCTAACCCATCTCTCTATATACAGTATTGTGGTGATGTCAACCCTAACCTATCTCTCTATATACTGTATTGCGGTGATGTCAACCCTAACCCATCTCTCTATATACTGTATTGTGGTGATGTCAACCCTAACCCATCTCTCTATATACTGTATTGTGGTGATGTCAACCCTAACCCATCTCTCTATGTACTGTATTGTGGTGATGTCAACCCTAACCATCTCTCTTTATACTGTATTGTGGTGATGTCAACCCTAACCCATCTCTCTATATACTGTATTGCGGTGATGTCAACCCTAACCCATCTCTCTATATACAGTATTGTGGTGATGTCAACCCTAACCTATCTCTCTATATACTGTATTGCGGTGATGTCAACCCTAACCCATCTCTCTATATACTGTATTGTGGTGATGTCAACCCTAACCCATCTCTCTATGTACTGTATTGTGGTGATGTCAACCCTAACCATCTCTCTTTATACTGTATTGTGGTGATGTCAACCCTAACCATCTCTCTTTATACTGTATTGTGGTGATGTCAACCCTAACCATCTCTCTTTATACTGTATTGTGGTGATGTGAACCCTAACCCATCTCTCTATATACTGTATTGTGGTGATGTGAACCCTAACCCATCTCTCTCTTCTCTCCCTGTAGTGAAACCAGACCCCCCTGAAAAGGTGGTGGCCACTCCCATCCCCAACAACGTGCGTCGTCTGGAAGTCACCTGGAAGAGCCCTTCTACCTGGCCTGATGTAGAGAGCTTCCCCCTGAAGTACTTCCTACGCTACCGACCCCTCATCAGAGACCAGTGGCAACACGTGCGTTAAAACCTTTCTAACACTACTGTAGTAGCAAGGTGAATGTACAGTGGGGGAAAAAAGTATTTAGTCAGCCACCAATTGTGCAAGTTCTCCCACTTAAAAGGATGAGAGAGGCCTGTAATTTTCATCATAGGTACACGTCAACTATGACAGACAAATTGAGAAAAATTAATCCAGAAAATCACATTGTAGGATTTTTTATGAATTTATTTGCAAATTATGGTGGCTGACTAAATACTTTTTTTCCCCACTGTATGTACACTGCATGTTGAACAACAAATGTGAAAGATCACCTTTCCCTCTCAATACCTCAATACCTATGCATAAACATTCCTCTCAGTACCTATGCATAAACTTTTCCTATAGATGATTAATGTATAAGTTGTGCTAAGTGAGCTCTGCCCTGATGCCCTGATCAGAGGTCAGATTCCCTTCATCACTGGTTGAATGTGTTTGCAGAATATTAGGTTATGTATTGATTAAGCCAGGTATATTACAGAGGACTGGGCTCACATTTCATCCTGGACAGTATACAGTGTTATTGATACACAAGGTCATGAACTAGCTGATATAAGAAAATGCATTCCACCCAGTCATGAACTATACTGAACAAAAATATATATGCAACATGCAACAATTTCAAAGTTATTACTGAGTTACAGTTCATATAAGGAAATCAGTCAATTTAAATAAATTCATTAGGCTCTAATCTATGGATTTCACATGACTGGGCAGGGGCGGAGCCATTGGTGGGCCTGGGAGGGCAAAGACCCTCCCACTTTGGAGCCAGGCCCACCACTGCGGAGCCCAGCCAATCAGAATGAGTATGTCCCCACAAAAGGACTTTTTACAGACAGAAATACTCCTCAGTTTCATCAGCTGTCCGGGTGGCTGGTCTCAGACGATCCCGCAGATGAAGAAGCCGGATGTGGAGGTCCTGGGCTGACATGGTTATAAATGTTCTGCGGTTGTGAGGCCGGTTGGACGTATTGCAAAATTCTCCAAAACAATGTTGGAGGGGGCTTATGGTAGAGAAATTAAAATTAAATGATCTGGCAACAGCTCTGGTGGACATTCCCGCAGTCAGCATGCCATTTGCACGCTCCCTCAAAACTTGAGAATATGTGGTATTGTGTTTTGTGACAAAACTGCACATTTTAGGGTGGCCTTTTATTGTCCCCAGCACAAGGTGCACCTGTGTAATGATCATGCTGTTTAATCAGCTTCTTGATATGCCACCTGTCAGGTAGATGGATTATCTTGGCAAAGGAGAAATGCTCACTAACAGGGATGTAAATAAATGTGTGCACAAAATTTGAGAGAAATAAGCTTTTGTGCGTATGGAACATTTCGGGGATCTTTTATTTCACCTTATGAAACATGGGACCAACCCTTTACATGCTGCATTCATATTTTTGATCAGTATACATAGTTGGGTGTAATAAAATCGAATCCTATAACACCGGCGCTCGTCGGATATTTTATTTATTTATTTAACCAGGCAAGTCAGTTAAGAACAAATTCTTATTTACAATGACGGCCTACACCGGCCAAACCCGGACCAATTGTGTGCCACCCTATGGGACTCCCAATCACGGCCGGTTGTGATACAGCCTGGAATTGAACCAGGGGGTCTGTAGTGAAGCCTCAAGCACTGAGATGAAGTGCCTTAGACCGCTGCGCCACTTGGGAGCTTGCAAACTATCACAGATTACAAAGGGAAACCCAGCCAAGAGTTGCCCATTGACACGAGCATACCAGATGAGCTAAATGCCTTCTATGCTCGCTTCGAGGCAAGCAACACTGAACCATGCATGAGAGCACCAGCTGTTCCGGATGACTATGTGATCACGCTCTCCATAGCTGATATGAGTAAGACCTTTAAACAGGTTAACATTAACAAGGCCGCAGGGCCAGACAGATAACAAGGCCGCAGGGCCAGACGGATAACAAGGCCGCAGGGCCAGACGGATAACAAGGCCGCAGGACCAGACGGATAACAAGGCCGCAGGACCAGACGGATAACAAGGCCGCAGGACCAGACGGATAACAAGGCCGCAGGGCCAGACGGATTACAAGGACCCGTACTCAGAGCATACGCTGACCAGCTGGCAAGTGTCTTCACTGACATTTTTAACCTCTCCCTGACCCCGTCTGTATTACCTACATTTTTCAAGCAGACCACCATAGTCCCTGTGCCCAAGAACGCCAAGGTAACCTGTCTAAATGACTATCACCCTGTAGAACTCACATCTGTAGCAATGAAGTGCTTTGAAAGGCTGGTCATGGCTCAACACCATCATCCCAGAAACCCTGGACCCACTCCAATTCACATACCGCCCCAACAGATCCACAGATGATGCAATCTCTATTGCACTCCACACTGCCCTTTCCCACCTTGACAAAAGGAACATCTATGTGAGAATGCTATTCATTGACTACAGCTCAGCGTTCAACACCATAGTGGCCTCAGAGCTCATCACTAAGCTAAGGAATCTCTCCATTCAGAGATATCAGTATCAAGCCTGTCTGTCAGAGTGGCAGGTCTCTCTCCATTCAGAGATATCAGTATCAAGCCTGTCTGTCAGTCCTGGACTTCACATCATCTTGCAAGTCTCCATGTACTGGCTCAATACATGTTTCTGTGAACACAAACACACACAGTCACTGTTCTATTACCAATAGCAGTTACTGATAGCACCTGTTTGTGTGTCAGAATCTACCTATGTTGAAGTTTGAACAGGTCAGATCAAACCCAGTTCTGGTCTCCCCATTGAAGACTGTTGGTGAGCAGGCAAGAGGTGAGGCTGGAGGTGAGGTTATTGATGAGCATAGCAGCATAGATCAGCTGGACCCTCATCAAAGATACTGGTGGGTGTCACGACCGTCTGAAGGAGGAGACCAATGCGCAGCGTTGCGAGTGAACATGATATTTATTAAATAACGTACTCACGAAAACAAAACAAAAGACGATACGTGAAGTCCTCAAGTTACAAACTACTGACACACGGAACAAGTAACAAGGAAACAATAACCCACAAAACAAAGGAGAAAACACACAGAATATATATGGCTCCCAATCAGAGATAACGAGCCGACAGCTGACACTCGTTACCTCCGATTGGGAGTCATAGACCAATCACCATAGACACAAACAAAATGAAACTCACCCATCCCCAACACCACCAAATGAAATACACCCAAACACATGAAAATGAACAACCCTGGCTCAATTATAAAGTCCATAGAGCCAGAGTGTCACAGTGGGTCACACACTCTGCACTGATTACATTATCAACGGTGGTTATGATTAGCATGATGGAACCAACCTGATCGCTACATTCAGCTTTCTTTCACTTCAGATATCATAAAATGTGAAGTGAAATAGAATGGTGAACGCAGCCATCAGGCTGGTAAATAGATTGGTTCATAATCAGGCTGGTTCCACCAGGCTAGGCTATTTATTGATCATCCATTATACCTCATACCAGACCTACATCCATTATACCTTATACCAGACCTACATCCATTATACCTTATACTAGACCTACATCCATTATACCTTATACTAGACCTACATCCATTATACCTTATACCAGACCTACATCCATTATACCTTATACCAGACCTACATCCATTATACCTTATACCAGACCTACATCCATTATACCTTATACCAGACCTACATCCATTATACCTTATACCAGACCTACATCCATTATACCTTATACCAGACCTACATCCATTATACCTTATACCAGACCTACATCCATTATACCTTATACCAGACCTATTTGAAGAATCTCAATGTCACGATCGTCTACCAGAGAGGAGGACCAAGGCGCAGCGTTGAATGCGAACATTTTATTATATCAAGATGATCACACGATCAAAACAACAAAAACGAAACGTGACGTCCCTGGTTACATAAACCAACCAACACGGAACAAGAAACCACAAACACAAAGTGAAAGACAGACAGTTAAATATGGCTCCCAATCAGAGACAACCAGCTGACACTCGTTGCCTCTGATTGGGAGTCACTCAGGCCAACATAGAAATACAAACATAGAATTACACACCCTGGCTCAACATAACAGTGTCCCCAGAGCCAGGGCGTGACAGTACCCCCCCCTAAAGGCGCGGACTCCGACCGCGCCAACTAAATACCACAGGGGAGGGACCGGGTGGGCACTCCGCCTAGGCGGCGGATCCGGCTCCGGGCATGATCCCCACTCCTTCTCTAACCCCCCAAAGTACCCCTGGTCCGATCTGGCCCTGCTGACCAGAGCTGAACTGAACACTGGTGGAGCGGATTGCTCTAGCTCCGGCGTGACGCAGCACCTGACCGGTGCCGGACCCGCCACCGGTGGAACAGGCACGGGCCGTGCCGGACTGACGACGCACACCACTGGCTTGGTGTGGGGAGCAGGAGCGGGCCGAGCCGGGCTGACGAAACGCACCACTGACTTGGTGCGGGGAGCAGGAGCGGGCCGGACCGGGCTGACGAAGCTCACCACTGACTTGGTGCGGGGAGCAGGAACGGGCCGTGCCGGGCTGACGACGCGCACCACTGACTTGGTGCGGGGAGCAGGAACGGGCCGGACAGGGCTGACGAAACGCACCACAGACTTGGTGCGGGGAGCAGGAATGGGCCGGACTGGGCTGGCGACGCGCACCACAGACTTGGTGCGGAGAGCAGGAACGGGCCGGACAGGGCTGACGAAACGCACCACAGACTTGGTGCGGGGAGCAGGAATGGGCCGGACTGGGCTGACGAAACGCACCACAGACTTGGTGCGGGGAGCAGGAATGGGCCGGACCGAGCTGGCGATGCGCACCGTAGACTTGGTGCGAGTGGCAGGAACAGGCCGGACCGTACTGGGAACACACACCACTGGCCCTACGTGGGGATCAGGAACAGGCCGGACCGGACTGGCAACACACGCCAGTACCTCTCGCCGTGCCTCTACATCTTCCACCCCCTCTTCGACCAGTGGCCCCCGTAACCTGGCGGCCTCCTCTGCCAATCCGCTGGGCCGCTCTGCCGCGGTCTCCTGCTGGCCCGACGTCCACGGCGTTAGCCCCCCCCTAAACATTTTCTGGGCGTCTCCCCTACCCGTGGACCAGGTCTCCATGTCCCTCGCCAGCCTTTCGCCCTTCTGCCATAATGTCAAGCCCTTCTTGTCACGATCGTGTGAATGATGAGACCAAAGCGCAGCGCGTGTTCCGAGAAACATGATGACTTTATTTACTTAAAGTGCAACACGAGAAAACAACAAAGAACGATACGTGAAGTTCCACTACTGATAACGACAGCAACAAGGAAACAAAAACCCACAAACCCCACAGGACAACATACAGCCTAAATATGGCTCCCAATCAGAGATAACGAGCCGAACAGCTGACACTCGTTACCTCCGATTGGGAGTCAATGAATACAAACACCCAACATAGAAATACCACAACCTAGACACCCCAACATAGAAATACACCCAAAACAAATGAACATGAACAACCCTGGCTCAAGAATAAAGGTCCGTGGAGCCAGAGTGTTACATTACCCCCCCCTAAAGGTGCGACCTCCGGGCGCACCAGCAAACAGTCTAGGGGAGGGTCTGGGTGGGCGTCTGTCCAGGTGGCGGCTCTGGCCCAGGTCGTGGTCCCCACCCCACCATAGTCATTACCCACTTACTTAGCCTCCTACACATTACCACCCCCCCACTACACCCCACTGGGTTAAGGGGCGGCACCGGACTAAGGGGCAACACCGGACTACGGACCAGCACCGGGATAAGGGGCAGCACCGGGCTAAGGGGCAGCACCGGGCTAAGGGGCAGCACCGGGCTAAGGACCAGCACCGGGATAAGGACCAGCACCAGGCTAAGGAACAGTACCTGACTAAGTGGCAGCACCGGACTGAGGGGCAGCTCCGGACTGAATGGCGGATCCTGGCTGGCTGGCTCAGGCGGATCCTGGCTGAACGGCTCATGGCTGGCTGAAGGATCTGGCTGCTCATGGCTGGCCGACGGATCTGGCTGCTCATGGCTGGCCGACGGATCTGGCTGATCCTGTCTGGCCGAAGGCTCTGGCTGATCCTGTCTGGCGGAAGGCTCTGGCTGATCCGGTCTGGCGGAAGGCTCTGGCTGATCCGGTCTGACGGAAGGCTCTGGCTGCTCCGGTCTGACGGAAGGCTCTGGCTGATCCGGTCTGACGGAAGGCTCTGGCTGATCCGGTCTGACGGAAGGCTCTGGCTGCTCCTGTCTGGCGGAAGGCTCTGGCTGATCCTGTCTGGCGGAAGGCTCTGGCTGATCCTGTCTGGCGGAAGGCTCTGGCTGATCCTGTCTGGCGGAAGGCTCTGGCTGATCCTGTCTGGCGGAGAGCTCTAGCGGCTCCGATCTGGCGGACGGCGCTGAAGGCTCATGGCAGACGGGCGGCTTTGTAGGCTCTGTACAGACGGGTAGTTCAGACGGCGTTGGGCAGACGGACAGTTCAGACGGCGTTGGGCCGACAGGCAGTTCAGGCGCCGTTGGGCAGACGGGCAGTTCAGACGGCGTTGGGCAGACGGGCAGTTCAGACGGCGTTGGGCAGACGGGCAGTTCAGGCCCCGTTGGGCAGACGGACAGTTCAGGCCCCGTTGGGCAGACGGACAGTTCAGGCCCTCTGAGGCGCACCGTAGGCCTGTTGCGTGGTGCCGGAACCGGAGGTACCGGGCTGAGGACACGCATCACAGGGCTAGTGCGGGGAGAAGCAACAGGGCATGCTTGGCCCTGGGGACGCACCGTAGGCCTGATGCGTGGTGCCGGAACTGGAGGTACCGGGCTGAGGACACGCATCTCAGGGCTAGTGCGGGGAGTCGGAACAGGGCATGCTGGACCCTGGGGACTCCCATAACGCCTAGTGCGGGGAGCCGGAACAGGGCATGCTGGACCCTGGGGACTCACCTCACGCCTAGTGCGGAGAGCAGGAACAGGCCGGGCTGGGCTGGCGACGCGCACCGTATCCCTGGTGCGAGTGGCCGGAACAGGCCGGGCCGGGCTGGCGAAGCGCACCGTATCCCTGGTGCGTGGAGTAGGAACAGGCCGGGCTGGGCTGGCGAAGCGCACCGTCTCCCTGGTGCGTGGAGTAGGAACAGGCAGGGCTGAGCTGGCGACGCACACCGTATCCCTGGTGCGAGTGGCCGGAACAGGCCGGGCCGAGCTGGCGAAGCGCACCGTATCCCTGGTGCGTGGAGTAGGAACAGGCCGGTCCATACCGGGAACACACACCACTGGCCTCAACCGAGGATCAGGAACGGGCCGGACCGGACTGGCAACACACCTCAGTCCTTCACGCCGTGCCACACACACATCCCTGCCTCTTCTCGCCAATGGCTCCCGTACTCCGTTAGCCCTCTCACCTATACTCCCTGTGGCAGCTTCCTGCTGCCCAGTCGCCCAAGCCATGTGCCCCCCCCCAAAAACTTTTTGGGGTTGCCTCTCTTCCACGGGCTTCCAGCCTCGCCTTCGCGCTGCCTCCTCGTACCACCTCCTCTCGGCTTTGGCTGCCTCCAGCTCTTCCCGAGGGCGGTGATACTCCTCCGGTTGTGCCCAAGGACCCTTTCCAGCCCGGATCTCCTCCCATGTCCAAAAATCTTTAGGAGGCGTCCATAACTCCTGGACGCGCTGCTTGGTCCTTTTTTGGTGGGTTTTTCTGTCACGATCGTGTGAATGATGAGACCAAAGCGCAGCGCGTGTTCCGAGAAACATGATGACTTTATTTACTTAAAGTGCAACACGAGAAAACAACAAAGAACGATACGTGAAGTTCCACTACTGATAACGACAGCAACAAGGAAACAAAAACCCACAAACCCCACAGGACAACATACAGCCTAAATATGGCTCCCAATCAGAGATAACGAGCCGAACAGCTGACACTCGTTACCTCCGATTGGGAGTCAATGAATACAAACACCCAACATAGAAATACCACAACCTAGACACCCCAACATAGAAATACACCCAAAACAAATGAACATGAACAACCCTGGCTCAAGAATAAAGGTCCGTGGAGCCAGAGTGTTACACTTCTCTTCCTCACTCGGCTTGACCCAGTCGAGGAGGCAAAGGAGATCTGTTAGGGATCTCCCTGGCGATGGCTCCTGGACACGCTGCTTGGTCACATCTTGGTGGTTTCTTCTGTCACGATCGTCTACCAGAGAGGAGGACCAAGGCGCAGCGTTGAATGCGAACATTTTATTATATCAAGATGATCACACGATCAAAACAACAAAAACGAAACGTGACGTCCCTGGTTACATAAACCAACCAACACGGAACAAGAAACCACAAACACAAAGTGAAAGACAGACAGTTAAATATGGCTCCCAATCAGAGACAACCAGCTGACACTCGTTGCCTCTGATTGGGAGTCACTCAGGCCAACATAGAAATACAAACATAGAATTACACACCCTGGCTCAACATAACAGTGTCCCCAGAGCCAGGGCGTGACACTCAAATATAAAATATTTTTGTTACTACATTGTTATTTCATAGTTTTGATGTCTTCACTATTATTCTACATTGTAGAAAATAGTAAAAAATAAAGAAAAACCGTTGAATGAGTAGGTGTCCAAACTTTTGAATGAAACTGTATATATATATATATATATATATACACTTTTTTATTATAATGATATATTTTTTTAAAGTTTAAACCCTTTTTCATACTTACATTCATTTTTTAATACCGGTACCGGTTACCTTCAGGTGAATCCCCTGACATGGAGGACAGAGCAAAACGGAGATCAACATCGTGTTCTTGAGAATCTCCCCTTTCCATAGAGTTGTCATGGTTTGTAGGTCAAACCGTTCGGACGCTACAAACGTTGCTTTGAGAAGACCGAACTTTTGACTGGTACTGTACATGTTTTGCTCTAGGACGCCCACAGGCCTCACTAGACTCGTCTGAAGGTCCCCCGGTACCAGTTGATAAAATGAATGGAAGTATATATGGAGACTATGGTGTAAAACCAAAACAATGGTTTCCTGATATTTTTTATATCTCTCAGATACAGGACAGACACTTCAAAACAAACTTCCTTTAGATTATTTTGGGGGACAATCTGTTGTTCCCATGTAGTGAATCTGTTATTCAATGCGTTTGTATGGGGCAATAGCATGAACGCCAAACTTTTTTTTTCTTCATTAAATCATTTATCGTTTTAGACTTCTAGGGGTCTTAAAATTATAAATGAAGTAGCTAAATTATCCTTAGTATCCTTCTTAAAACAATTCCATACCGTTTAGTAATCCCTATAGTAGGTGGTAGTATAGAGAAGGCCCTCAATGATATCACTATGGGTAGAGAGGGCCCTCAGTGATATCACTATGGGTAGAGAGGGCCCTCAATGATATCACTATGGGTAGAGAGGGCCCTCAATGATATCACTATGGGTAGAGAGGGCCCTCAATGATATCACTATGCAGATAGAGAGGGCCCTCAATGATATCACTATGGGTAGAGAGGGCCCTCAATGATATCGCTATGGGTAGAGAGGGCCCTCAATGATATCGCTATGGGTAGAGAGGGCCCTCAATGATATCACTATGGGTAGAGAGGGCCCTCAATGATATCGCTATGGGTAGAGAGGGCCCTCAATGATATCACTATGGGTAGAGAGGGCCCTCAATGATATCGCTATGGGTAGAGAGGGCCCTCAATGATATCACTATGGGTAGAGAGGGCCCTCAATGATATCGCTATGGGTAGAGAGGGCCCTCAATGATATCGCTATGGGTAGAGAGGGCCCTCAATGATATCGCTATGGGTAGAGAGGGCTCTCAATGATATCACTATGGGTAGAGAGGGCCCTCAATGATATCACTATGCAGATAGAGAGGGCCCTCAATGATATCACTATGCAGATAGAGAGGGCCCTCAATGATATCACTATGGGTAGAGAGGCCCTCAATGATATCACTATGGGTAGAGAGGGCCCTCAATGATATCACTATGCAGATAGAGAGGGCCCTCAATGATATCACTATGGGTAGAGAGGGCCCTCAATGATATCACTATAGAGTTGGTAGTATAGAGAGGCCCTCAATGATATCACTATGGGTAGAGAGGGCCCTCAATGATATCACTATGGGTAGAGAGGGCCCTCAATGATATCACTATGCAGATAGAGAGGGCCCTCAATGATATCACTATGGGTAGAGAGGGCCCTCAATGATATCACTATGGGTAGAGAGGGCCCTCAATGATATCACTATGCAGATAGAGAGGGCCCTCAATGATATCACTATAGAGTTGGTAGTATAGAGAGGCCCTCAATGGCATCACTATAGAGTTAGTAGTATAGAGAGGCCCTCAATGACATCGCTATAGAGTTAGTAGTATAGAGAGGGCCCTCAATGATATCACTATGGGTAGAGAGGGCCCTCAATGATATCACTATAGAGTTGGTAGTATAGAGAGGCCCTCAATGATATCACTATGGGTAGAGAGGGCCCTCAATGATATCGCTATGGGTAGAGAGGGCCCTCAATGATATCGCTATGGGTAGAGAGGGCCCTCAATGATATCACTATGGGTAGAGAGGGCCCTCAATGATATCGCTATGGGTAGAGAGGGCCCTCAATGATATCACTATGGGTAGAGAGGGCCCTCAATGATATCGCTATGGGTAGAGAGGGCCCTCAATGATATCGCTATGGGTAGAGAGGGCCCTCAATGATATCGCTATGGGTAGAGAGGGCTCTCAATGATATCACTATGCAGATAGAGAGGGCCCTCAATGATATCACTATGGGTAGAGAGGGCCCTCAATGATATCACTATAGAGTTGGTAGTATAGAGAGGCCCTCAATGATATCACTATGGGTAGAGAGGGCCCTCAATGATATCACTATGGGTAGAGAGGGCCCTCAATGATATCACTATGCAGATAGAGAGGGCCCTCAATGATATCACTATGGGTAGAGAGGGCCCTCAATGATATCACTATGGGTAGAGAGGGCCCTCAATGATATCACTATGCAGATAGAGAGGGCCCTCAATGATATCACTATAGAGTTGGTAGTATAGAGAGGCCCTCAATGGCATCACTATAGAGTTAGTAGTATAGAGAGGGCCCTCAATGATATCACTATGGGTAGAGAGGGCCCTCAATGACATCACTATAGAGTTAGTAGTATAGAGAGGGCCCTCAATGATATCACTATAGAGTTAGTAGTATAGAGAGGCCCTCAATGACATCGCTATAGAGTTAGTAGTATAGAGAGGGCCCTCAGAGAGCATGTCCACTGCTAGGCCCCTCTCCATCTTAAAGCCCCGCTCTCTGCCTACTCACCCCAGATATGAGCAGATAGCAGATAACTGTAACCATTGATGTAGCTAATAGAAAACTCAAGGCTGTGTTGAATGAAGTGTCTGTGTGTAGTTGGAAAGGCCACTTTAAACCGATACACATTGTAGGTGATAAAGATATATCCTGTTCCCTTTATAGTGCACTACCTTTGGGCCTGCATTTGGGACACATCCATAGTGTCCTGAGTCGCTTGGGACACATCCATAGTGTCCTGAGTCGCTTGGGACACATCCATAGTGTCCTGAGTCGCTTGGGACACATCCATAGTGTCCTGAGTCGCTTGGGACACATCCATAGTGTCCTGAGTCATTTGGGACACATCCATTGTGTCCTGAGTCATTTGGGACACATCCATAGTGTCCTGAGTCATTTGGGACACATCCATAGAGTCCTGAGTCATTTGGGACACATCCATAGTGTCCTGAGTCATTTGGGACACATCCATAGTGTCCTGAGTCATTTGGGACACATCCATAGTGTCCTGAGTTGTTCGGGACACATCCATAGTGTCCAGAGTCGCTGCTAGTGTTTGAACAGACATTAGGCCTATATTATTCAGACATGATCGACGTCCGTCTGTCTTCACTGGGATAGTAGACTTATATATATATGCCATTTTAGCAGAAAGTTTTATCTGAAGCGACAGTCATGTGTCCATACGTTTTAAGCATTGGGGGCACCAGGAATTGAACCCACTATCCTGACATTGCAAGCGCCACGCTCTACCAACTGAGCCATACACACAGATCTAACATACAGGAGTTTAGTGATGTCATTAGATCATGTCTCCTCATCATGTGAAACAGAGATTAGTAATGTCATTAGATCATGTCTCCTCATCATGTGAAACAGAGATTAGTGATGTCATTAGATCATGTCTCCTCATCATGTGAAACAGAGATTAGTGATGTCATTAGATCATGTCTCCTCATCATGTGAAACAGAGATTAGTGATGTCATTAGATCATGTCTCCTCATCATGTGAAACAGAGATTAGTGATGTCATTAGATCATGTCTCCTCATCATGTGAAACAGAGATTAGTGATGTCATTAGATCATGTCTCCTCATCATGTGAAACAGAGATTAGTGATGTCATTAGATCATGTCTCCTCATCATGTGAAACAGAGATTAGTGATGTCATTAGATCATGTCTCCTCATCATGTGAAACAGAGATTAGTGATGTCATTAGATCATGTCTCCTCATCATGTGAAACAGAGATTAGTGATGTCATTAGATCATGTCTCCTCATCATGTGAAACAGAGATTAGTGATGTCATTAGATCATGTCTCCTCATCATGTGAAACAGAGATTAGTGATGTCATTAGATCATGTCTCCTCATCATGTGAAACAGAGATTAGTGATGTCATTAGATCATGTCTCCTCATCATGTGAAACAGAGATTAGTGATGTCATTAGATCATGTCTCCTCATCATGTGAAACAGAGATTAGTGATGTCATTAGATCATGTCTCCTCATCATGTGAAACAGAGATTAGTGATGTCATTAGATCATGTCTCCTCATCATGTGAAACAGAGATTAGTGATGTCATTAGATCATGTCTCCTCATCATGTGAAACAGAGATTAGTGATGTCATTAGATCATGTCTCCTCATCATGTGAAACAGAGATTTTAGTGTCAGGTTATATACTGATAGAAGAAGACGTAATATTTATTTATTTAATACTCAACCCAACATAAGGTACGTCATGGCAACCCAACATAAGGTACGTCATGGCAACCCAACATAAGGTACGTCATGGAAAACGACGTGGACGAAGCCCAAAACAAACTATTTATATATTAGAAGCATTTAAATGAGGAGCAGAGGAGTCTTTCTGAGTCTCTCTCTCAATTCAATTCAAAGGGCATTACTGGCATGGGAAACATATACTGTATTTACAATGGCAGAGCAAGTGACAGATCATAAACACACTGAGAAGACAGAAATGTAACAACATCAACAACAACAAATCCACGTCCCTCCCTCCCTCCCTCCCTCCCTCCCTCCCTCCCTCCATCTCTCTCATTCTCTCTCGTTCTCTCTCTCTTCGATATCTTCATGCATAATTTATGTGGGGACTGAGATGCTGTTCAGATATGGTGCATTTTTCATAAGCCCTCTGAGGGGCTGATTGGAGCAGAGGCACAGTGAGATGGCTAGGGCCAGGGAATGTGATGCCTCAGAGACAGTGAGATGGCTAGGGCCAGGGAATGTGATGCCTCAGAAACGGTGAGATGGCTAGGGCCAGGGAATGTGATGCCTCAGAGACAATGAGATGGCTAGGGCCAGGGAATGTGATGCCTCAGAGACAGTGAGATGGCTAGGGCCAGGGAATGTGATGCCTCAGAGACAGTGAGATGGCTAGGGCCAGGGAATGTGATGCCTCAGAGACGGTGAGATGGCTAGGGCCAGGGAATGTGATGCCTCAGAGACGGTGAGATGGCTAGGGCCAGGGAATGTGATGCCTCAGAAACAGTGAGATGGATAGGGCCAGGGAATGTGATGCCTCAGAGACACAGTGAGAGAGACAGGGAATGTGATGCCTCAGAGACACAGTGAGATGGCTAGGGCCAGGAAGACATGCAGAAAGGATTGTTGATAAGGTCTGATAGGATGCCAGATGGGCGAGGCAGGGTGCATTTTAGGTCCCCAACATGTGTCTGGATGTAAACAGCAGAGCAGAACCCTGGAGGTGCATCCCAAATTGCACCCTATTCCCTATATAGTGCCCTATTACACCATAGGGTATAGGGGGCCATTTGAGATGCAGCCTGGGTCTAAATTTGTCGGCGAGTGAATAAACCTTTACAATCCGTCCTACTGGTGAATGTGAAATCACTGGAGAATAAACTGGATGAGCTCCGTTCCAGACTATCCTACCAATCACTGGAGTATAAACTGGATGAGCTCCGTTCCAGACTATCCTACAAATCACTGGAGAATAAACTGGATGAGCTCCGTTAGAGACTATTCTACCAATCACTGGAGAATAAACTGGATGAGCTCCATTCCAGACTATCCTACCAATCACTGGAGAATAAACTGGATGAGCTCCGTTCCAGACTATCCTACCAATCACTGGAGAATAAACTGGATGAGCTCCGTTAGAGACTATCCTACCAATCACTGGAGAATAAACTGGATGAGCTCCGTTCCAGACTATCCTACCAATCACTGGAGAATAAACTGGATGAGCTCTGTTAGAGACTATCCTATCAATCACTGGAGAATAAACTGGATGAGCTCCGTACCAGACTATCCTACCAATCACTGGAGAATAAACTGGATGAGCTCCGTTAAAGACTGTCCTACCAATCACTGGAGAATAAACTGGATGAGCTCTGTTCCAGACTATCCTACCAATCACTGGAGAATAAACTGGATAAGCTCCGTTCCAGACTATCCTACCAATCACTGGAGAATAAACTGGATGAGCTCCGTTAAAGACTGTCCTACCAATCACTGGAGAATAAACTGGATGAGCTCTGTTCCAGACTATCCTACCAATCACTGGAGAATAAACTGGATGAGCTCCGTTAGAGACTGTCCTACCAATCACTGGAGAATAAACTGGATGAGCTCCGTTCCAGACTATCCTACCAATCACTGGAGAATAAACTGGATGAGCTCCGTTCCAGACTATCCTACCAATCACTGGAGAATAAACTGGATGAGCTCTGTTAGAGACTATTCTACCAATGACTGGAGAATAAACTGGATGAGCTCCGTTAAAGAATGTCCTACCAATCACTGGAGAATAAACTGGATGAGCTCTGTTCCAGACTATCCTACCAATCACTGGAGAATAAACTGGATGAGCTCCGTTAGAGACTGTCCTACCAATCACTGGAGAATAAACTGGATGAGCTCCGTTCCAGACTATCCTACCAATCACTGGAGAATAAACTGGATGAGCTCCGTTCCAGACTATCCTACCAATCACTGGAGAATAAACTGGATGAGCTCTGTTAGAGACTATTCTACCAATCACTGGAGAATAAACTGGATGAGCTCCGTTAAAGACTGTCCTACCAATCACTGGAGAATAAACTGGATGAGCTCTGTTCCAGACTATCCTACCAATCACTGGAGAATAAACTGGATGAGCTCTGTTCCAGACTATCCTACCAATCACTGGAGAATAAACTGGATGAGCTCTGTTAGAGACTATTCTACCAATCACTGGAGAATAAACTGGATGAGCTCCGTTAAAGACTGTCCTACCAATCACTGGAGAATAAACTGGATGAGCTCTGTTCCAGACTATCCTACCAATCACTGGAGAATAAACTGGATGAGCTCCGTTAGAGACTGTCCTACCAATCACTGGAGAATAAACTGGATGAGCTCCGTTCCAGACTATCCTAACAATCACTGGAGAATAAACTGGATGAGCTCCGTTCCAGACTATCCTACCAATCACTGGAGAATAAACTGGATGAGCTCCGTTCCAGACTATCCTACCAATCACTGGAGAATAAACTGGATGAGCTCCGTTCCAGACTATCCTACCAATCACTGGAGAATAAACTGGATGAGCTCTGTTAAAGACTGTCCTACCAATCACTGGAGAATAAACTGGATGAGCTCTGTTCCAGACTATCCTACCAATCACTGGAGAATAAACTGGATAAGCTCCGTTCCAGACTATCCTACCAGTCACTGGAGAATAAACTGGATGGCCTCCATTCCAGACTATCCTACCTATCACTGGAGAATAAACTGGATGAGCTCCGTTCCAGCATACCCTACCAAATGGACATTAAAAACTTTAATATCTTATGTTTCACTGAATGAGGACATGGATAATATACAGTTGGCTGGGTTTTCCGTGCATCAGTAAGACAGAACAGCAACCTCCCGTAAGATGAGGGCTGGTGGTCTGTATTTATTTGTCAATAACAGCTGGTGCGTGATCTCTAATATTAAGGAAGTCTCTAGGTTTTCTCACCTGAGGTAGAGTACGTCATTCACGTAATTCGCAGGAGAACGAGACAGAGATATCGTGGACGTAGGTCGGGGTGCCTTGTAAGGATCAGACGACGAGCGAGTAAACTGCCTCTCCCATCAATCCTATTAGCCAATCTTCAATCATTTGAAAATAAATTAGATGACCTAAGATTATGATTATCCTACCAACGGGACATTAAAAACTGTAACATCTTATGTTTCACCGAGTCATGGCTGAACAACGACATGGACAACATACAGCTAGTGGGCTATACGCTACATCGGCAGGATAGAACGGCTGACTCCGGTAAGACAAGAGGTGGCGGTCTGTGTATATTTGTAAACAACAGCTGGTGCACAAAATCAAATACTAAGAAAGTATTGAGGTTTTGCTCGCCTGAGGTAGAGTATCTTATGATAAGCTGTAGACCGCACTATCTACCAAGAGAGTTTTCTACTATATTTTCCATAGCTGTCTATTTACCACCACAAACCAATGCTGGCATTAAGATTGCACTCAATGAGCTGTATAAGGCTATAACTAAACAGGAAAATGCTCATCCAGAGGCAGCGCTCCTAGTGGCCAGGGACTTTAATGCAGGGAAACTTAAATCCGTTCTACCTAATTTCTACCAGAATGTTAAATGTGCAACCAGAGGGAAAAAAAACTCTAGACCACCTTTACTCCACACACAGAGACGCATACAAAGCTCTCCCTCGCCCTCCATTTGGCAAATCTGACCATAACTCTATCCTCCTGATTCCTGCTTATAAGCAACAACTAAAGCAGGAAGCACCAGTGACTCGGTTAATAGAAAAGTGGTCAGATGACGCAGATGCAAAGCTACAGGACTGTTTTGCTAGCACAGACTGGAACATGTTCCGGGATTCTTCAGATAGCATTGAGGAGTACACCATATCAGTCACTGGCTTCATCAATAAGTGCATCAATGACATCATCCCCACAGTGACTGTACGTACATACCCCAACCAGAAGCCATGGATTACAGGCAACATCCGCTCTGAGCTAAAGGGTAGAGCTGCCGCTTTCAAGGAGCGGGACTCTAACCCGGACGCTTATAAGAAATTCCGCTATGCCCTCCGACGAACCATCAAACAGGCAAAGAGTCAATACAGGACTAAGATTGAATCGTACTACACTGGCTCTGATGCTCGTTGGATGTGGCAGGGCTTGAAAACTATTACAGACTACAAAGGGAAGCACAGCCGCGAGCTGCCCAGTGACACAAGCCTACCAGACGAGCTAAACCACTTCTATGCTCGCTTCGAGGCAAGCAACACTGAAGCATGCATGAGAGCACCAGCTGTTCCGGATGACTATGTTATCACGCTCTCCGTAGCCGATGTGAGTAAGACATTTAAGCAGGTCAACATTCACAAGGACGTGTACTCCGAGCATGTGCTGACCAACTGGCAAGTTTCTTCACTGACATTTTCAACAGGTCCCTGACTGAGTCTTTAATACCAACATGTTTCAAGCAGACCACCATAGTCCCCGTGCCCAAGGACTCTAAGATAACCTGCCTAAATGACTACCGACCCATAGCACTGACGTCTGTAGCCATGAAGTGCTTTGAAAGGCTGGTCATGGCTCACATCAACAGCATTATCCCAGAAACCCTAGACCCACTCCAATTTGCATACCGCCCCAACAGATCCACAGATGATGCAATCTCTACTCCCCTCCTATCACCCACGACTGTGTGGCTGCGCACGACTCCAACACCATCATTAACCTCTACGGGATCAGTGTCCCGTATATGGGACGGTTTAACTGACGTACGCTAATGTGATTAGCATGACTGTTGTAAGTAATAGCAAACTTTCCAGGACATTGACATATGGGCAGAAAGCTTAACTTCTTGTTAATCTAACTGCATTGTCCAATTTACAGTAGCTATTACAGTGAAAAAATACCATGTTATTGTTTGAGGAGAGTGCACAACAACAACAAGTTATCACGGCAACTGATTTGATACGTTCACCTCTGAAGGTAAATAATGTACTTACATTCAGTAATCTTGCTCTGATTTGTCATCCTAAGGGTCCCAGAGATCAAATGTAGCATAGTGTTGTTTGATAAAATCCATTTTTATATTCAAATGTAGGAACTGTGTTCTACAGTTTGAACCCCTGCTGTCTCTGGCTCCACACCCACCCCGCCCGGCCATCTAGATGTGTGAAATGTTGTGTATAAGCTAGTGATCCATCATGTATGACATTCCTGGGAGTGTGTAAACTTACATTTTGTATTACCATATAGTTTTTGTATGTTTTCTATAGTTATGTACTTGAAAATGTATCAATTGACAAATTCGGCACATTTGGGCAGACTTGATACAAGATAGTCCAGTATTGCAATGCTTCACTGGATCAATCTGAAACTATGCACACACACTGCTGTCATCTAGTGACCAAAGTCTAAATTGCGCCTAAACTGCAATATTATATTGTGGCCTTTCTCTTGCCTTTCAAAGATGATGGAATTTCTTTTTTGGGAAAACACATGTTTTTTGGTTTGTATTATGTTTTCTGGAGGTCTGTTGCTATGTAGAGATCTGTTGTTATGCAATTTATAAAAAAAAATATATATGCATGTTTTTTGGTTTATATTATCTTTTACCAGATCTAATGTGTTATATTCTCCTACATTAATTTCACATTTCCTCAAACTTCAAAGTGTTTCCTTTCAAATGGTATCAAGAATATGCATATCCTTGCTTCAGGTCCTGAGCTACAGTCAGTTAGATTTGGGTATGTCATTTTAGGCGAAAATAGAAAAATAGAGTCCGATCCTTAAGAGGTTTTAAGTATGCTGACGACACAACAGTGGTAGGCCTGATCCCCGACAACGATGAGACAGCCTATAGGGAGGAGGTCAGAGACCTGGCAGTGTTGTGCCAGGACAACAACCTCTCCCTCAACGTGAGCAAGACATAGGAGCTGATCGTGGACTACAGGAAATGGAGGGCCGGGCCCACCCCCGTTCACATCGACAGGGCTGTAGTGGAGTGGGTCGAGAGTTCCTTGGTCTCCACATCACTAATAAACTATCATGGTCCAAACACACGAAGACAGTCGTGAAGAGGGCACGACAACGCCTATTCCCCCTCAGGAGACTGAAAAGATATGTCATATGTCCTCAGACCCTCAAGAAGTTCTACAGCTGCACCATCGAGAGGGGTTCCATTTGGGATTGATCCCATGTTGTGTTGTCCTTTCCTCTCTGAGGACACTGAGTAGCTGGTAGTTTTAATGCTGCTTGACTGTAGCAGGTTGACACGTTCTAACCAGGTTCTAACCTTGGAACAATTGTCTCTTCTCTCATATTACCAGACAAAGAGGGAGGTGTGGACTAATTCAAATCAAAATCAAGTCACATTTTATTGGTCACATACACATATTTAGCAGATGTTATTGTGACTGTAGCGAAATGCTTGTAATATACATATGAAATGAGTAAAACAGTATGTAAACATTATTAAAGTGACCAGTGATTCCATGTCTATGTATATAGGGCAGCAGCCTCTAAGGTGCAGGGTTGAGTAACCGGGTGGTAGCCGGCTAGTGATGGCTATTTAACAGTCTGATGGCCTTGAGATAGAAGCTGTTTTTCAGTTTCTCGGTCCCAGCTTTGACGCACCTGTACCGACCTCGCCTTCTGGATGATAATGGGGTGAACAGGCCGTGGCTCGGTTGGTTGATGTCCTTGGTTATCTTTTTGGCCTTCTTGTGACATCGGGTGCTGTAGGTGTCTTGGAGGGCAGGCAGTGTGCCCTCGGTGATGCGTTGGGCAGACGTCACCACCCTCTGGAGAGCCCTGCGGTTGCAGGAGGTGCAGTTGCCGTACCAGGCGGTGATACAGCCCGACAGGATGCTCTCAATTGTGCATCTGTAAAGGTTTGTGAGGGTTTTAGGTGCCAAGCCAAATATCTTCAGCCTCCTGAGGTTGAAGAGGCTCTGTTGCGCCTTCTTCACCACACTGTCTGTGTGGGTGGACCATTTCAGTTTGTCAGTGATGTGTATGCCAAGGAACTTGAAGCTTTTCACCTTCTCCACTGCGGTCCCGTCGATGGGGGCGTGCTCCCTCTGCTGTCTCCTGAAGTCCACGATCAGCTCCTTCGTTTTGTTGACGTTGAGGGAGAGGTTATTACTACTACTACTCAGCAAGGGCCCTCACCTTCTCCCAGGGCCCTCACCTTCTCCCAGGGCCCTCACCTTCTCCCAGGGCCCTCACCTCCTCCCAGGGCCCTCACCTTCTCCCAGGGCCCTCACCTCCTCCCAGGGCCCTCACCTTCTCCCAGGGCCCTCACCTCCTCCCAGGGCCCTCACCTTCTCCCAGGGCCCTCACCTCCTCCCAGGGCCCTCACCTCCTCCCTGTAGGCGGTCTCGTCATTGTTGGTAATCAGGCCTACTACTGTTGTGTCGTCTGCGAACTTGATGATTGAGTTGGTGGCGTGCATGGCCACGCAGTCATGGATGAACAGGGAGTACAGGAGGGGGCTGAGTACGCACCCTTGTGGGGTTAGGGGCCTGTATATCAAATCAAATCAAATTGTATTTGTCATATGCGATGAATACAACAGGTGTAGACCTTACCATGAAATGTTTACTTACAAGCCCTTAACCAAAAATGCTGTTCAAGAAATGGAGTTAAGAAAATATTTACTAAATAAACAAAAGTAAAAAATAAAATAACATGTTTTCACCATATCCTAACCAACATCCCTTAATAATAATAATTTGCCATTTAGCAGACGCTTTTATCCAAAGCAACTTACAGTCATGCGTGCATACATTTTTGTGTATGGGTGGTCCCGGGGATCGAACCCACTACCTTGGTGTTACAAGCACCGTGCTCTACCAGCTGAGCTTCAGAGGGAACCTGTGAACCTGTGGTTACAGCCTACCGTTCACCGTATCCTAACCAACATCCCTTAACCCTTACCACAAGGGGGCAGCAGGGATTCTCTTGTTGTCTTCCCATTTGTGGTAAAGCAAAGAAGAATCACGTTGAAAACATCATCACCACTGATGACATCATCACCACTGCTAGCTAATACATTCATCATCACCAGCTAATTTCAATGAAAACCATCTGCATATTTGAATAATAGTGTCACGACTTCATCCGAAGCTGCCTCCTCTCCTGGTTCGGGCAGGCTTCGGCGTTCGTCGTCACCGGCCTTCTAGACACTGCCGCTCCTCATCTCATCATTCCATTTGTTTTGTCTTGTTCATTACACACACCTGGTTCATATCCCCTCATCAGTACCTGTATAAGTGTTCCCTCTGCCCCCTTGTCTTTGTGTGTGATTGTTTATTGTGAGGAGAGTGAAGCTCGGTGGAGCTCCTTGTATTTTGTATCGCCGGGTTATTTTCCCCGTGTGCCTTGTTGGTTCCAGTGCACCTGTTTTGCCACTGGACTGTTTTGACGCATTACTGCGTAACTCTGTATTGCGGAATAAATTCTGTTATTCTGTGATTTACCCTCCTGCGCCTGACTCCTTCAAATCACCCATCACAAATAGCTACATGTAGGAAGTTTAGGTTTGTCTTCCGTTACCTTGTTTTGTGCCTGCCAGTTGGAGGTAGGCTAATCTGCTAGCAACTTGCTAGCTAGCTAGCTGGCTAAAAACAGTATTTTAGCTTCCCACATTTCCCCCATGTGACATAATCAGATTTATAATTAAATAATATTAAATATTTTTCTACTTGCCCGTGTAACATACAACATTATCCCAGTTTAAGCTCCTTGAATGTATTTTCTCCCATATCAGCCAACATTAGAATACCATTGGGGCAACCATGTTCTGTGTATGTTTGCTGGGACGTTGATGGAATATTCTCCTAACCTTCATAAAACTGGACACGAACGTTCTTACAACGCTCCCATGAAACGTTTCTTGAACGTTAATATCTTATGTTGCCATGTTCTGTGTTTGTTTGTTTGTGTATGTTTGGTGGGCACTACATCCTAACACTGAGTTGCACCCCCCTTTGCCCTCAGAACAGCCTTAATTCATCAGGTCATGGACTCTACAAGATGTTGAAAGCGTTCCACAGGGATGCTGGCCCATGTTGACTCGAAGGCTTCCCACAGTTGTGTCAAGTTGGCTGGATGTCCTTTGGATGATGGACCATTCTTGATACACACAGGAAACTGTTGAGCGTGAAAAACCCAGCAGCGTTGCAGTTCTTGACACACTCAAACTGGTGCTCCTGGCACCTACTATCATACCCCGTTAAAATGCCGCACATACACAATCCATGACTCAATTCTCTCAAGGCTTAAAAATCCTTCTTTAACCTCTCTCCTCCCCTTCATCTACAATGATTGAAGTGGATTTAACAGATGACATCAATAAGGGATCATAGCTTTCACCTGGATTCACATGGTCAGTCTATGTCATGGAAAGAGCAGGTGTTCCTAATGTTTTGTCCACTCAGTTTATATCCAACTAAGGAACATTGTGTTTTTGATATTGAGATTAAAATGTCTGCATTGGACCTTTAAAGGAGCTTTCCCTCAATTTAACAGCTCTAAAGTACCTATAGTTGAAGTCGGAAGTTTACATACACCTTAGCCAAATACATTTAAACACAGTTTTTCACAATTCCTGACATTTAATCCTAGTAAAAATTCCCTGTCTTAGGTCAGTTAGGATAACCAATTTATTTTAAGAATGTGAAATGTCAGAATAATAGTAGAGAGAATGATTTATTTCAGCTTTTTATTTCTTACACTCAATTAGTGTTTGGTAGCATTGCCTTTAAATTGTTTAACTTGGGTCAAATGTTTCGGGTAGCCTTCCACAAGCCTCCCACTATAAGTTGGGTGAATTTTGGCCCATTCCTCCTGACAGAGCTGGTGTAACTGAGTCAGGTTTGTAGGCCTCCTTGCTCGCACACGCTTTTTCAGTTCTGCCCACACATTTTCTATAGGATTGAGGTCAGGGCTTTGTGATGGCCACTCCAATACCTTGACTTTGTTGTCCTTAAGCCATTTTGCGACAACTTTGGAAGTATGCTTGGGGTCATTGTCCATTTGGAAGACCCATTTGCGACCAAGCTTTAACTTCCTGACTGATGTCTTGAGATGTTGCTTCAATATATCCACATAATTTTCCTTCCTCATGATGCCATCTATTTTGTGAAGTACACCAGTCCCTCCTGCGGCAAAGCACCCCCACAGCATGATGCTGCCACCACCGTGCTTCACGGTTGGGATGGTGTTCTTCGGCTTGCAAGCCACACCCTTTTCCTCCAAACATAACGATGTTCATTATGGCCAAACAGTTGTATTTTTGTTTCATCAGACCAGAGGACATTTCTCCAAAAGTACGATCTTTGTCCCCATGTACAGTTGCAAAACCGTAGTCTGTCTTTTTTATGGTGGTTTTGGAGGAGTGGCTTCTTCCTTGCTGAGCGGCCTTTCAGGTTATGTCGATATAGGACTCGTTTTACTGTGGATATAGATACTTTTGTACCTGTTTCCTCCAGCATCTTCACAAGGACCTTTGCTGTTGTTCTGGGATTGATTTGCACTTTTCACACCAAAGTACGTTACTCTCTAGGAGACAGAACGTGTCTCCTTCCTGAGCGGTATGACGGCTGCGTGGTCCCATGGTGTTTATACTTGCGTACTATTGTTTGTACTGATGAACGTGGTACCTTCAGGCGTTTGGAATTTGCTCCCAAGGATGAACCAGACTTGTGGAGGTCTACAATTATTTTTTTCAATTTATTTCGATTTCCCATGATTCTTTTGAAGGTAGGCCTTGAAATACATCCACAGGTACACCTCAAATTGACTCAAATGATGTCAATTAGCCTATCAGAAGCTTCTAAAGCCATGACATCATTTTCTGGAATTTTCCAAGCTGTTTAAAGGCACAGTCAACTTAGTGTTTATAAACTTCTGACCCACTGGAATTGTGATACAGTGAATAATAAGTGAAATAATCTGTCTGTAAACAATTTTTGGAAATATACTTGTGTCATGCACAAAGTAGATGTCCTAACCAACTTGCCAAAACTATAGTTTGTTAACAATAAATTTGTGGAGTGGTTGGAAAACGAGTTTTAATGACTCCAACCTAAGTGTGTGTAATCTTCCGACTTCAACTGTAGATCATTTTTCTATTCTACTCTTGAGGTTGTAACATTCCCAATTCCTTTCCTTGCAGTATTCAGTGACGCTCAATATGTTTGTTGTTGTTTGGTTTTAATCCTCAATTCGCACATTCACATTATTTCATGAATGAAAAACCTTTGGTTCCCCCAAGCCATAAGACTGCTAAACAAGACTGCTAAATAGCTAGTGAAATGGCTACCCGGACTGCCTGCATTGGCTTTTTTTGCACAAACGAGTTTTTACCTACTTTATGCACACATACTGGACTCTACCCACACACTCTCACATACTGACACCCCAACTCACACACACACTACATATGCCCGCACACATGCATACTGACGTCTCATGCACACACTTTCACGCTCACCACACACGCTGCTGCTACTCTCTTATCTATGCTGTTGCGTAGTCACTTTACCCCTACCCATATGTACATAGCTACCTCAATTACCTCGTACCCCTGCATATCGACTTTGTACTGGTACTCCCATGTTATTGTTTTACTAATTATTGTTATTCACTGTGTATTTATCCCTCCTGTCACAATTTTTTGTATCTAACTGCATTGTTGGAAAAGGACCCGTAAGTAAGCATTTCACTGTTAGTCAACACACGTTGTTTACAAAGCTTGTGGTCCTCTGTAGCTCAATTGGTAGAGCATGGCGCTTGTAACGCCAGGGTAGTGGATTTGATCCGAGGGACCACCCATACGTAAAAATGTATGTGCACATGACTGTAAGTCGCTTTGGATAAAAGCGTCTGCTAAATGTCTTATTATTATTATTCAGGTAGTCAGGCTGTTAAGCATGTCAGGAGAAGTTGTGACAGTTTCAGAGCAGCAGTCTGAGAGCAGAGCTGAGTGTTAAACTACAAGTTGTTTATTTTCAGTGTAATAGTGTTTCCCTAAATGAGCTTTGTTTTCACCATAATGGGTTAAGGTGCCTCCATCATTGGAGGCTCCTCAGTGGAGGAAGAGGAGGACCATCCTCCTCACTGAATTTCAAAAAAGGAAAAAAATTTAACATTTAAAAAGTTATCCTTTTTAGATAGAACTATACTAAATACAATCACTTGTCATAATTGATTAAAACACACTATTTTGCAAAGAAAGTCTACAGTAGGGTTCTTCAATTCCGGTCCTGGAGGGCCGAAACAGTTCTCTTTTTTATTTCTACCTGGTAGTTAATTGCACTCACCTGGTGTCCCAGGTCTGAATTAGCCCCTGATTAGAAGGAGAGGATGAAAAACAGAGGTGTTTTGGCCCTCCAGGACCGGAATTGAAGAACCCTGGTCTACAGTAACCTCAACAGCACTCTGTAGGGTAGCACCATGGTGTAGCCGGAGGACAGCTAGCTTCCGTCCTCCTCTGGGTACATTGACTTCAATACAAAACCTAGGAGGCTCATGGTTCTCACCCCCTTCCATAGACTTACACAGTAATTATGACAACTTCCGGAGGACGTTCTCCAACCTATCAGAGCTCTTGCAGCATGAACTGACATGGTGTCCACCCAATCAAAGGATCAGAGAATGAATCTAGTACTGAAAGCATAAGCTACAGCTAGCTAGCACTGCAGTGCATCAAATGGGGTGAGTAGTTGAGTCAAAGAGATAGAAAGAAAATAGTTGAACAGTTTCTAACAAATTAATGTATTCCTAAATGAAAGAGGAGCAAGAGAAGCAAATGCAGCTAGCTAGTTTATCCTACTGAAACACGCGGCTCAAACAGAGGAATGCTATGTTAGCTAGCTAGCTAGTTTATCCTACTGAAACACGCGGCTCAAACAGAGGGATGCTATGTTAGCTAGCTAGCTAGTTTAGCCTACTGAAACATCCTGCTCAAACAGAGGGATGCTATGTTAGCTAGCTGGCTAGTTTAGCCTACTGAAACACCCTGCTCAAACAGAGGGATGCTATGTTAGCTAGCTGGCTAGTTTAGCCTACTGAAATACCCTGCTCAAACAGAGGGATGCTATGTTAGCTAGCTGGCTATGACTATCCAACACAACACTGGAATTCTTCCAAGTCAAGGTAAGCTTTTGGTTTTACTAATTTATTGCCACCGGGGCCCGCCAGTGTAACTGCTTACTGACTGTATACTGTAATGTTACTGCATGATTGTAGCAGGTTTACTAACGCATTAGTTTTATTAGCTATACTGACTATGACGTTACATTAGCTAATATGGTGACAACGATGTAGGCTGTGCGTAGCGGTTTGGCTTCGAAAGGTTTTTTCGCCTGGTCACATACAGCTGATGTGTTGTGCATTGAAGTCCACAAGGGAAGGGAAGAGTTGAAAGGAGGAGAGCAGATAAAGTAGATGCGAGAAGGAATACACCGTGGCTGCTATGAAATTGTGAACAGTGTTCACGCGTGATCAGGGGTGTATTCATTCCACCGATTCTGTTGAAAATCGTTTCTTAAACAGAAGCAAACGGAACAAAACACCTGAATTTGTCCAATAGAAACTCTCGTTTGCAACTGTTGGACTAATGATTACACCCAATATCAGCTAGATGCAGGCAAGAGTGTGCAAGGCGGTATTGAATGTCACTGTCTGTCACATCAAATTTGTCTCTCATCCTGTGTGCTCCTACGTTGTAAACTTTCATTCATAGGCCAAGTTATAGGAACCTCATGAAGGGTACCAGGGAAAAATTTAGTATTTTGTAGTAGCCTAAACCTATCAATGTTACATTTAACTGGGTGAATGGAATTTGAATGACAGTCATCCAATATGGCAGGGTTCCCCAATTAGATTTCCAAAAGGGCCAAATTTGGTCAGGCATGCCAAGCCGAGGGCCAACATGTTTGTTTTTTTGGCGACAGTTTTATGTTTTATCAGTTTTCACTTCTATTGTGATTTTATAATTATTAGTAGTTGTGTTAGGAGTCACATAAGAGAAAAATGAAAAATACTAAATTAGTCCAAAACCAACTATTTAATTATGAAATGCCCCTGGAGCATATTCTGTGCAAACAGTCAGCAAACAAAAAGTCCAGCAAACACATTCAGACACACACACACACACACACACACACACACACACACACACACACACACACACACACACACACACACACACACACACACACACACACACACACACACACACACAGACACACACACACACACACACACACACACAGCGGCCACTTCTGTCTGGAACACCCATGCTCTGGATATCTGCGTTCAGGCGCTCTTTCTAAGAGAAGAGAGAAGGACAAACACAGACAGACAGAGGTTTTTAGTTAGGTACTTTTCAAATGTGTTATCAGAATATGCCACGTTAGTTTTTAAACTTTTAAAATATGTGAACCAAATAATATCAAGCTGTTAACAACCAAAAGTGTTTGATATTAATGTGACAATATAATTAATTAGCTTTTATTAGTGTATAATTTTTTTTTATTGCTGTGTATTATGTTTAAAATTTTACTAACTAGTTGGATGCCATTTACTTTTATTTAAGCTGTGTAGCATATTTAGTAGGAAACATGCTATTAAATATGAAATGGTTATTTCATTGTAATAATTATTATACCACAAGAAGATTGAAAAATAGCAAAAAAATTATTCGATCTGGTTCACTCACCAATCAGTAAGAGAAGTGAGAGCGACGGGATGAGGCAACCTTTCTGATGTCAGGCTTGTATTATGTTGTGGCAATCCTGAGGCACTGTACAAGATTTGAATCTGAGAGTCTGTTTCTGTCCTGGCTCTTGATAGCATTCATTGAAGAAAATGCTGATTCACAGATGTATGTTGAGGGGAACATCGTGAGTAGGAGCATTGCAATATCTCTGGTGTTTTTAAAACGAGCTTGGGGAACCACGTTAATCCAAAAGTCACTCACCAGTGCATCCTTGTGTTGAGCTTTGAGCAAATCAGATGTTCCCATCTCCAAGATTTCCATCTGCAGAGCAGCCTCATCTATGGAAGGCACCAGCTTTTTGGCCTCTGCAGTCCACTGGCCGTCAGCTGACACAGAAAACGGCCGTCTTACGAAGAGAAGGATGTCAGCTGAGAGTTTAGGGGAGCTTTCAACTCTTTCCTTGAAGTTTTCTGCCAGCCGGGACACAAAATCCTTCATTGCTGGATCTTCCTGCATTTTATTCTTCTCACAATGCTCACGCAGACGTGGAAAGTGCAAATGTCTCTCTCCAGGAGGTGCGGCTTTGACCCGGAAAGCTTCAATCGCCTCATACATGTCAGCAACAGTGTGGTTCTTGCCTTGTAGTCGCAGGTTAAGATGATTTAGATGAGACATGATGTCACACAAAAAAGTAACATCTGATATCACCTTGTTGTCAGTTAAAAAGCTCAAAAAGTCGCTGGCTTTTTGGCTCTGCAGGCTGGATAAAAATGACACAAGTTCATCACGCAGGTCACACCCCCTCTCCAACACACGGCCTTTGCTCAGCCAGCGAACGTCGTTGTGGAGAAAAAGATCCTTGTGTTCAGCTGACATTTCCTCGAGTAATGCTCAAAAAAGGCGATGCTGCAGACTAGAGCTCTCACGGACAAAGTTAACTAGTCGAGTCACAGTATCCGTGGTCTCATTCATTTTTCCACACAGTTTTGCGCACAAAACTGACTTGTGAATAATGAAGTGAAATGCCAGGAGTGCTGGGTTAACGGCAGAAAGCCTGCTTACCAAGCCCTGGCGGTGTCCCACCATTGACGGAGCCCCGTCGGTAACAACAGAGACAATTTTACTCACATCTAAGCCATTCCTTTCGAAGAACTGTGTCAGCTGGTTGAATATTATTTCCCCGGTTGTACGCCCGGGTAGAGAAATCAAACACAGCAGCTCCTCCCAGAAAGCTGTTCCATGTCGGTTCGGTCACAGACAGCTGTTCCATGTCGGTTCGGTCACAGACAGCTGTTCCATGTCGGTTCGGTCACAGACAGCTGTTCCATGTCGGTTCGGTCACAGACAGCTGTTCCATGTCGGTTCGGTCACAAGACCAGTCTATTGCCAGTGAGAATGCTTCGGTTTTCCTCAAATCTGTGAGTAGACTGGAAAAGCACTCCTCCGCTAAAACTTCGACTCTTCTGGTTGCCGTGTTAGCCGACAGCGGCACTTGCTTCAACAGCTCAACAACTTATTTTTTAATTGGTTCCTCTTGGTTTAAAACTTCGGCAGCCATGTCGATTGCACATTGTTTAAGTAACTCTGCATCGGCGAATGGCTTCTTAGCTCTTGCAAGCTTCCAGGAAACGTGTAATGAGGCAGCTGTTGCGCTCTCTTGTGCCGATGTTGTTTTACACATAGTTAAAACCGAGTGCTTGTATGACATTAACATGCTTGCAATTTTTTGTTTGCGCTGGTCAGATTCTTCTGGGTAGTTTGCATTAAAACTGGCAGCATGAATAGAGTTAAAATGCCGCTTCAGATTGTCCGCTTTGATTACAGCTACAGTCTGCATGCATATTAAGCATGTGGGCATAGCACTGTTGTGGTCCGGTAAAAAAAAGCAATACATCTCAGTCCAGTCAGTTTTGAATTGACGGTTCTCCTGGTCTACCTTGCGTATCTTGGCGAATGCCATGTTGGTTTGACTGGATTTAATACTTTTTTTGTGAGGAAGTGGTCAGTCCTTTTGATGAAAGAGGGTTAACTGGCGAGCGGCTGCGGCTACTGTGTGTGTATGACACTACACTGGGTAGCTAGTTGAGTGGAGACGAGTACGCAAAGCACGTCTTATTTTATGGACGCGGTAAAGGCCACAGGTCAAGGTGTGGGATAATTTCAAAATATGCTGTAAAATAAGGCCATGCTCATGAAAATAAATTGTCCAAGTTGTTTCTTTCTCACAGACAGGTGTAGAATTGCTTATTTTCAGTGTAATAGTGTTTCCCTAAATGAGCTTTGTTTTCACCATAATGGGTTAAAGTGCCTCCATCTACTAGTGTTGAGCATGTGGTCCACATCAGAAGTGACCCTCAGTGGTGTTAGTGTTTTACTCATGTATTACATCAATTTGTTTGAATGTGTTTCAGGTGGAGTTGTCAGACAGTACGTCCCACACCATAACGGATGGTACTTCTCTCTGATTGGTGTGTTTCAGGTGGAGTTGTCAGACAGTACGTCCCACACCATAACGGATGGTACTTCTCTCTGATTGGTGTGTTTCAGGTGGAGTTGTCAGACAGTACGTTCCACACCGTAACAGATGGTACTTCTCTCTGATTGGTGTGTTTCAGGTGGAGTTGTCAGACAGTACGTTCCACACCATAACGGATGGTACTTCTCTCTGATTGGTGTGTTTTAGGTGGAGTTGTCAGACAGTACGTTCCACACCATAACGGATGGTACTTCTCTCTGATTGGTGTGTTTCAGGTGGAGTTGTCAGACAGTACGTTCCACACCATAACGGATGGTACTTCTCTCTGATTGGTGTGTTTCAGGTGGAGTTGTCAGACAGTACGTTCCACACCATAACGGATGGTACTTCTCTCTGATTGGTGTGTTTCAGGTGGAGTTGTCAGACAGTACGTTCCACACCATAACGGATGGTACTTCTCTCTGATTGGTGTGTTTCAGGTGGAGTTGTCAGACAGTACGTTCCACACCATAACGGATGGTACTTCTCTCTGATTGGTGTGTTTCAGGTGGAGTTGTCAGACAGTACGTTCCACACCATAACGGATGGTACTTCTCTCTGATTGGTGTGTTTCAGGTGGAGTTGTCAGACAGTACGTTCCACACCATAACGGATGGTACTTCTCTCTGATTGGTGTGTTTCAGGTGGAGTTGTCAGACAGTACGTTCCACACCATAACCCATGGTACTTCTCTCTGATTGGTGTGTTTTAGGTGGAGTTGTCAGACAGTACGTTCCACACCATAACGGATGGTACTTCTCTCTGATTGGTGTGTTTCAGGTGGAGTTGTCAGACAGTACGTTCCACACCATAACGGATGGTACTTCTCTCTGATTGGTGTGTTTCAGGTGGAGTTGTCAGACAGTACGTTCCACACCATAACGGATGGTACTTCTCTCTGATTGGTGTGTTTTAGGTGGAGTTGTCAGACAGTACGTTCCACACCATAACGGATGGTACTTCTCTCTGATTGGTGTGTTTCAGGTGGAGTTGTCAGACAGTACGTTCCACACCATAACGGATGGTACTTCTCTCTGATTGGTGTGTTTCAGGTGGAGTTGTCAGACAGTGCGTCCCACACCGTAACGGATGGTACTTCTCTCTGATTGGTGTGTTTCAGGTGGAGTTGTCAGACAGTGCGTCCCACACCGTAACGGATGGTACTTCTCTCTGATTGGTGTGTTTCAGGTGGAGTTGTCAGACAGTACGTTCCACACCATAACGGATGGTACTTCTCTCTGATTGGTGTGTTTCAGGTGGAGTTGTCAGACAGTACGTCCCACACCATAACGGATGGTACTTCTCTCTGATTGGTGTGTTTCAGGTGGAGTTGTCAGACAGTACGTTCCACACCATAACCGATGCGTATATAGGGAAGGAGTACATCATCCAGGTGGCGGCTAAGGACACAGAGATCGGCACCTGGAGTGACTGGAGCGTCGCGGTGCACGCCACCCCCTGGATAGACGAACCCAAACTGATCCCCTCCACCACCGAGCAAGAACCCCTCCTCGGTACGTACCTGAAGCCTAAACTAACCCAAACAGATCCCTACTTGTAACAACACACCCTACTTTTTTACACTAGCTCGACTTTGCTTGTATTTTAGATTTTTAATTTTTTAATTTTTTAATTAACCCATCCACCACCCTTTTGGAGGACACATATCTTTTTTTTTTTTCTTTTTTTTTACAGCTTTTCTGCTACATATACAGTACCAGTCAAACGTTTTGACACACCTACTCATTCAAGGGATTTTCTTTATTTGAGTGTGCAAAGCTGTCATCAAGGCAAAGGGTGGCTATTTGAAGAATCTCAAATACAAAATATATTTTGATCTGTTTAACACTTTTTTGGTTACTGCATGATCCCATATGTGTTATTTCATAGTTTCGGTGTCTCATTATTATTCTACAATGTAAAAAATAGTATTAACAAAGAAAAACCCTGGAATGAGGAGGTGTATGAAACTTATGACTGGAACTGGACATACATTTTACAGATGCATTTTACATACACATTTTGATATACATTATACTTTTATATACAGCAATCACATAACAATAGTACATTACTGAACATAAGCTCTTTAATCCCACCCCTCAGCCACTCTCAGCCCATCCCATCTATCACCATACACCACCCCTCAGCCCATCCCACCTATCACCATACACCACCCCTCAGCCACTCTCAGCCCATCCCACCTATCACCATACACCACCCCTCAGCCACTCTCAGCCCATCCCAACTATCACCATACACCACCCCTCAGCCACTCTCAGCCCATCCCACCTATCACCATACACCACCCCTCAGCCACTCTCAGCCCATCCCACCTATCACCATACACCACCCCTCAGCCACTCTCAGCCCATCCCACCTATCACCATACACCACCCCTCAGCCACTCTCAGCCCATCCCACCTATCACCATACACCACCCCTCAGCCACTCTCAGCCCATCCCACCTATCACCATACACCACCCCTCAGCCACTCTCAGCCCATCCCACCTATCACCATACACCACCCCTCAGCCACTCTCAGCCCATCCCACCTATCACCATACACCACCCCTCAGCCACTCTCAGCCCATCCCACCTATCACCATACACCACCCCTCAGCCACTCTCAGCCCATCCCATCTATCACCATACACCACCCCTCAGCCACTCTCAGCCCATCCCACCTATCACCATACACCACCCCTCAGCCACTCTCAGCCCATCCCATCTATCACCATACACCACCCCTCAGCCACTCTCAGCCCATCCCACCTATCACCATACACCACCCCTCAGCCACTCTCAGCCCATCCCACCTATCACCATACACCACCCCTCAGCCACTCTCAGCCCATCCCACCTATCACCATACACCACCCCTCAGCCACTCTCAGCCCATCCCACCTATCACCATATACCACCCTCGTTTGGTTTCCATGTGCCATATATTTTTCATTTGTGCTGTGATGTTTTACATACATTTCGAACCTTTCTAATCGTACAGAATCCACAGATTGTTAAAGATGAAAACCTTTCCTACGAGTGTTACTATATTATTTATTGACTGACTATGGCTTTCCAAATCGCACAACACTGCTATTTGTAAGGTTCATTTTAAGTGAATGTTGTGATTGTTTAACCATTCCTGAACCTGTGAACAGAAACAATAGGGGCAATACCAGAATAAATTATCTAGTGATTCTGTCTCTTCACAGGAACATCTACAGAGCTGAGATTGTTGTATGCCCCATATATATAGCATTCTGTTGGTGGCAAACATTTTGTATAATAATTTAAATTGAAAAATTCTAAGTGTTGAATCAAGTGTTGTTTTTTGTACCAGTTCATAAACCATGTGCCGTGGAATCGGTACATCGAAAATCTCTTCCCATTTATTTTGCAACCTGTATGGGGCAGCTGTAAACCTTTCTGTCCTCAAATTAAACATATATTTGTCTATTTATGCTAATTCTTTTCAGCCAATTTGTATCTTTAATATATGGCAGACAAACAAGTTCCCTACCTTCTCCCTTTTCCACTTGCCTCCTCCAGTGTTGTGGTAATGCTGCAATCAGTTGGTTGTAAGTTTGGATTGAGCAGACATTCCCATATATTTTTGATAGCTGCATATGTGACATAACTCCACCGTATCTATTCATAATATCATTAATAAATATAATAACATTTTTTTACATTTTTTCCATAAAGATAGTTTTTTATTAATCAGTATATTTGAGTTTAACCATAACATTTGTTGTTATATGTGTTCTATCTTTTCTGGAGGACAAAACTGAAATTGTAACAAGCTATGTATGGCTTGTTTAAGGAAGGGTGATACTTTAAACAAAATGTCATTTTCAAATAGTCGGAAATGAGAAGTTGTGACCTGTATAAAGTGACCTGTTTTTTTTAACAAAGGATGAACCTTTCTTAATATTCTACTGGAGAACCATTTTGGGTTTAAGTATAATTTATGTATGAGTGAAGCTTTTAGCGAGAGGTTTAAAACTTTAATATTTTATCATTTTAGCCCCCCAAACTCATATTCATTATATAAATATGCACATTTAATTTTGTCTGGCTTAGCATTCCAAATAAAGTGAAATATTTTTTGCTCATATGATTTTTTTAAACTAGTTGTCTGGAGAAGGCAGCATCATTAGTAAGTAAGTAACTATGATAGGACCAAAGACTTAATCAATGTGATTTTCCATGAATAAGCAAGTATTTACCTCTCCATGGTTGCAGAATCTTATGTTTTGCAAACTTTTCTATTGAAATTAGTTTCGGTAAGTTAATTTATATTTTTTGAGATGTGAATACCAAATATGTCTACTTCACTATCCATCCATTTTATTGGTAAACGACAAGGTAGTGTAAACACTGTGTCTTTTTAACGATCCAATACATAATGGTCTTGTAGCCCATTCCAGCCTTGTGTAGGTCTACAATCTTGTCCCTGACATCCTTGGAGAGCACTTTGGTCTTGGCCATGGTGGAGAGTTTGGAATCTGATTGATTGATTGCTTCTGTGGACAGGTGTCTTTTATACAGGTAACAAACTGAGATTAGGAGCACTCCCTTTAAGAGTGTGCTCCTAATCTCAGCTCGTTACCTGTATAAAAGACACCTGGGAGACAGAAATCTTTCTGATTGAGAGGGGTTCAAATACTTATTTCCCTCATTAGAATGTAAATCAATTTATAACATTTTTGACATGCGTTTTTCTGGATTCTTTGTTGTTGTTGAGATCTGGAGACTGGCTAGGCCACTCCAGGACCTTGAAATGCTTCTTACGAAGCCACTCCTTCGTTGCCCGGGCGGTGTGTTTGGGATCATTGTCATGCTGAAAGACCCAGCCACGTTTCATCTTCAGTGCCCTTGCTCATGGAAGGAGGTTTTCACTCAAAATCTCACGATACATAGCCCCATTCATTCTTTCCTTTACACGGATCAGTCGTCCTGGTCCCTTTGCAGAAAAACAGCCCCAAAGCATGATGTTTCCACCCGCATGCTTCACAGTAGGTATGGTGTTCTTTGGATGCAACTCAGCATTCTTTGTCCTCCAAACACGACGAGTTGAGTTTTTACCAAAAAGTTATATTTTGTTTTCATCTGACCATATGACATTCTCCCAATCCTCTTCTGGATCATCCAAATGCACTCTAGCAAACTTCAGACGGGCCTGGACATGTACTGGCTTAAGCAGGGGGACACGTCTGGCACTGCAGGATTTGAGTCCCTGGCGGCGTAGTGTGTTACTGATGGTAGGCTTTGTTACTTTGGTCCCAGCTCTCTGCAGGTCATTCACTAGGTCCCCCCGTGTGGTTCTGGGATTTTTGCTCACCGTTCTTGTGATCATTTTGACCCCACGGGGTGAGATCTTGCGTGGAGCCCAAGATCGAGGGAGATTATCAGTGGTCTTGTATGTCTTCCATTTCCTAATTATTGCTCCCACAGTTGATTTCTTCAAACCAAGCTGCTTACCTATTGCAGATTCAGTCTTCCCAGCCTGGTGCAGGTCTACAATTTTGTTTCTGGTGTCCTTTGACAGCTCTTTGGTCTTGGCCATAGTGGAGTTTGGAGTGTGACTGTTTGAGGTTGTGGACAGGTGTCTTTTATACTGATAACAAGTTCAAACAGGTGCCATTAATACAGGTAACAAGTGGAGGACAGAGGAGCCTCTTAAAGAAGAAGTTACAGGTCTGTGAGAGCCAGAAATCTTGCTTGTTTGTAGGTGACCAAATACTTATTTTCCACCCTAATTTGCAAATAAATTCATTAAAAATCCTACAATGTGATTTTCTGGAATTTGTTTTCTCATTTTGTCTGTCATAGTTGACGTGTACCTATGATGAAAATTACAGGCCTCTCTCATCTTTTTAAGTGTGAGAACTTGCACAATTGGTGACTGACTAAATACTTTTTTTCCCCACTGTAGTTTCCGTTCTTCCACCCTAGGTTCAAATCCCTCCCTGCTTAGTTTCCCGCTCTTTATCACTCCACACCCACTTCCTTTGTCCCTGAGGACGGCTAAACTATTACCCCAACCAATTACTGCTCCCCTGTCTTGCACAGTCTCAATATGACAAGGCCCTAAATTCTTGACACAACCCCCCCATGCTATAATCAATCAAGAAGATACCAAAAAGACAAAGGTCTAGCCCAAACTCCATCCAACCCTGGTGCCGCTCCCTTCACAATGTTTGAAGAGAGACAAAAGACAGCCATGGATTGAAGTAAGAGCAAGCACTTTGACCCTAGGGTAGTTTCTTCTCTACTCACCCACACACAGTGAAATGCCCCAATAACATTCCTAGCCCAGTAACAAACAATTCTAACTCAATGTTCGTGATTAACCCAGTTCTATCTTCTAACTAATTAAATAATATACATCATATCCCTCCTTATGGGGTTACTAATCCCATAAACTTACAAAAGTATATCATGTTTATGCTGTCAATCACAATATTTGCATTCAAGGTTATACTCATAATAAAAATATCACTATTTCTACTCAAAATAATTCCAACATAAGTGTTAGTCTCCTGACACATTAAAACTAACGTAGCATTGTTTTAACCATACTACCTAGGACATGTTTAAAAATAGTGTCAACATCTTTAACTCACATATCTTCATTCAGATCAATCAGTCAGCTTACAATTCATAATCATACTCAAATTAGTTACCCAAAACAAATTTAGAATGACAATTCTTAGCCAGTCACCTTGGTTCCATCATTCAAAGTTAAAACTCTCACCTCGGCACATATTGACACTCACAGAATGTACCTTTATACAGTATTATCCATAATTTTAGCATTACCTTCCTCATAACAAGAATTACAACAGATCATTATCTTAATGCATTCCTAGTCTAAATTACTATAAATGTAGTAGTGTATAATACCTCCTTAATCAACATACTACCTCAACTAACACTCCCTTCCTCTACCGGCACTCAATCTTCTGGCGTCTTCATTATGTTCTTCAGATAGCTTCATAGTTCATCTTGGATTGCCCATGGCAATGCCCCAATTCCAATGTCACACCTGAGCCGCCCCACCTCCACCATCATTCTGTTTTGTCCATTTTGCCAACCAGTAACTATGAAGAACGTTGTATTGGAATAGATCTTTCCTCCTGCTCACTCCACATGGACTCCTGTCACATTCTTGAGAGAAAATGCACAAAAGAGAAGGCAATTGATTGCTTTGATTTGATGCTGGATTCATGTCTCCTGGCAAGAGGTGGTGTCGGACAGGAACGTCTTCAACGCCTTTGTTGCTCCTCTTCAGCCGGGTAGAGGGTTTTTGGTTTTTATTGAGGTTTACACCGTTCTGGACCGAATTATCTCTGCTTATGCATTACGACACCATCCGTAGTAACCTCAGGAAAGGACAGATCACAACAGTTCAGTTGAGTTAATTTCCAATCCAAAACATCCCTTGAAATCTCCCAAATTATATAACCCAATTGTTTTAATGTAACATTCCTATATTTCCTCATAATCTATTTGACATTACTCTGGTGTTTCCCTTTTCCTTGTTCCTATTCCAACACTTCTCTCCTCATCCTGGTTGATCATAAACTTGTTTATAGTTAGAATTCCCTAAATATTACAAAAGTTGTGATTGAATCCTAGCACACAGTTCTGGTAACTGTGAAGATTTTGAACTACTGTTAATTATTTAAAACAGAGATGTGGTGCATATTAGAATATTTTCTTTATTTAATTGTAATGTAATATATTGTACTCATCTATACCAGTCATTGTTTAACGCTTCCTTCCATTCCCTTTCTTCTGCATTTGGTATGGCTCTAACATGTAAAGGTTTAATGCACTTTCCCAAGGAACAATTACTTCATCAACCCTACCCCCTGGAAATGTAGCACTTATAAGTACTACATCAAATTGTTTATCTAAGTCCTGGGCTGTTATTCTTATGTCTATGATCCATCTGTCTTTTTCTTTTTATTATCTTAAGGTCACCGTTACCCCATGTGATTTCCCCATACTCCTTGTGCTGGTTCCTCCCACACCAATAACCATTTAACCCTTGTATTTTAATAGTGATCCCTTTCTGTATTTTAGTTATGGTTCCTGCCTGTGCAGGAATATACATTTTAATCCTGTCTATATCCCTTCTATGTCTTGTTCTTCTGCTCTCTACTATTATCAGTACCCCATTCCCCTTATTCTCAGGGAACTAGTCAAGTGCAGAGAAATCGATGATGAGGATATCTGGTGCGTCTTGGAGGTCTGGAATCTCTCGGCGGTCTCTTAGTCATCAGTTCCCTCACTCTGGGACAATGGTTTAGATGATACCCGATCGCGCTACCCTCTATCCGTACCGCCGTTGGTGTAACCGGGACGATGATGTATGGTCACCTTTAGCTGTTAACCTTCTCCCGTCACTAGGGTCTCCAGATCAGCCAGAGTCCCTCTCAATCTATCGACATCGGTCTGCGATGAGTGTCCTTCTACCAGCCTACCCATAAGGAAGCTCTGAGTTACTGCTGCAAGGACACACAAGCACAGACACACACAAAAGACAACAATGCTACCCAATGGCTGGGGTTGGAACACTTCTATAGTGGGAAACATGGATCTAAGTATCTGTCTCCACCACTTTTACCATCATTGAGGTAGCCAACAACACCTGGTACAGGCCCCTCCACATAGGGTCTTTCCAACTCTTTCTTCTGTAGTCTTTTGCCATCACATAGTCTCCAGGGCACAGAAAATATTCAGATTATCCTATTCAGTTGGGCAGAGTTATCTTCACCCATGAAAAGAAAATTTTAAGAAAATTGTTAGGTTAGGTGAGACACAGTATGCTACTCATGTCCTCTCATCCGTCAAGAGAAGCCTTGAGATTATGAAGCGCACCTCCTTCCAGCTCGTTGTAGTCCCCTCAATTCATAGACCCTACACCCTGCCTCCTATCACAAAAACAAAAAAGATTTAACCTAACCCATAACACATTATTACTACTGCTCATATCCTTAATACAATTAGAATATCTTACCAAAATCCATTAAAAGATATTAAAACCATTAAAAAGCATTAAAACTCCTGTAAGCCCAAAATCAAAAACGTTAACACCTTCCCCCCTTTGGATACATGCATCACATCGTGATTCATGTGTTCAAAAAACAAAACAACAACAACACTGCTTGTTAAACCAAAAATAATAACTTAAAATGACAACCCTTGATGATACCTTAACCCAATTGCATTCGTTATCCAAGGATATCTCCCCTTCAAGACTAACTCTCTGTCACGCCCTGGCTCTGGGACTCTGTTATGTTGAGCCAGGGTGTGTTGTTTCAATGTGTTTTGTGTGCTAGGGGGATTATCTAGTTCATTTGTTTCTATGTTGGCCGGTGTGGTTCTCAATCAGAGGCAACGTGTATCAGCTGTTGCTTGTTGTCTCTGATTGGGAACCATACTTAGGCATCCTGTTTTCCACAGTGTGTAGTGGGATCTTGTTCCGTATGGTTTGTATTGTAACCAAGGACTTCACGTTTTGTATCGTTTGTTGTTTTGTTCGTGTGGTGTTCTCAACAAAATAAAGTATGTTCACTTATCACGCTGCGCATTGGTCCACTTCCTCCGACGATCGTGACACTCTCCCACTTCATCCTTGTCCTGTGTGGGATGATATATAGGATTAATGCCAAATTATATACTTCTTTACAATTCCTTATTATAAATCAACCCCCTAATTCAGCATGCCTCCAAGATTTATAGTGTGGATGATCAGATCACACTATAAAGCCAGGATAGACTGCAGAGGTCATTGAAATCATTCAACTAATTGTTCCATCAAATAGTATACTACTAATTAACAACCGTCAAAACATTTAATAAATGTTGTATCCCAAGTGTACAGTATGTCTTTAGTATAGCTCTTTTCAAAATAACTCACACATACTTACTTATCCCTCAGTAAATAAAAGCCCAAATTACATGTGTTTGCCCCTTTAAGATATTTCACTCCCATCCCGTGAAAAAAACCCAAAACCCAAATAACAATCCTATACAGCTAACATTTCATACTAAGTGGTTTGTCTGTGATTATTTGAACACCTTTTATAGTAAAACAATAAACAAACAAAAATGGCCAGGCCTTATATCTAGTCTCAGAAAATATTACAAAGAAAAGAGAATCACTCCCCCCTTTTTCCTGGAAGAAAGAGTACATATTTAGTTAGTTTCCATTTTGAAACCTCTTAATCAGTCCACACAATCTAAATTCGAAATTCTCACTCTCTTGCCACATCTCCTGATCCCTTCTTTCAGACAACCCTCAAACATCACTTGTGACTGCTCCCTTTTCCAGTGAATTCCACAATCTAGTGCACATAAAAGGAAATGAAATCCTATATGATTTAAACCCCTAGGCTTTTCCTTAGCCGCACTGCTACCACTCATTCACCCCCAACATGCTTCGTGAGTCGGAAATTCAAATATGCCATCTCTTGCCTCGTTGGTTGTACTCTCCCACATGCCCTGTGGCCCCCCTTCTATAAAATCATTTACTAATGTGATGATGGTTTCTCCCATTAGTGTCATCGTCATTCGACGCCCATAACACTTTACTACAATCCATAACACACAAATTCAACCCCTCTGGCGATTGTTTAAATGCAGCATGATACACCATTTGACTATTTGTAACCCTCATTCGCGCTGTCACCCATACATACTGTCAATTTACATTTCACCTTTCAGAATCCATTATCTTTGACCCTCGGAAGGATTCTTTAACCCCACTGAATGTAATACTCCTCCCTCTCACAAATACAGTCAATCAATTCCTCAGTGTAAGGAATCAGTGATATTTGATCCCAAGTATCTATCAAAATGTTATTTGAGACGTGGTCTCCTACATCTCCCTCATCATTTATACTGTAGGGGACTTTAATCAAGTTCTTGTCAGCAGACTGGAAAATCAATGGATTCTCTGTATTTTCCCATTGTGTACTCTTAGCTTTTTCCATAATTGGTCCTAAGTCCCTTGCCTGATATCTCTCTGCCACTAAAAGTGTTATGTGAGGTTCTGTTCCTGGTATATCAAACCAAGTCTTTATGATATCAGATCCTGGAGCATCCTGTGCTTCCACTGCTGCCCCTTCTTTCCCTATCACAAAATACTGCGATCTCATAGAGGCCGGTTTACCCCATGCCTTCTTCAACCATAGTTGTTCGAGCAAATTATTTTGATATAGGTCATATTGTAGTGTACAATGATAGCCTAATTTTGGTGGATTCATTTCTGGAATTTGAGCCCTTATGAACTTCCCCCACTTCGTTAGTACCTCTTGTATTGGTGCTTCTATGTTCCCTATCCAATACGCATTTGCTGTTTTTCCCATAGCCATCATCATCTGTGGACGTACACCTTCCTGATCTATTATTAGTCCCTCTGATGTGCATTTGATTTGGATGCCCATTCTACACAGTGCATCTCTTCCTAATAGATTAACTGGAGTTTGTTCTGATACTAATATAGGTATGCAGGCAACTTTCCTCCTGCTTCTAGTTTTACTGAACCTGTCATAGGTATTAGCTGCGTTTGTTCCCCGAAAATCCTACTGTCTTTGCATATTTGCCCGACATGGGGAGGTGAGAGGCATCATTTGGACTTACCCATGAGTAAGTTGCTCCAGTATCTATCATCATGGGTGGGCCTCTATGATTCACCTGAACCTGCAGCATAGGTTCTTCATCAGCCTGCATAGTTACTGCCACTAGCTGACCCTCCCCTCTAGGATTCCCTGGGCATCCCTAGTATCCCTGATCTGGTCCTCCCCACGGGTTCACTGGGCCGGATTCCCTGGGCATCCCTAGTATCCCTGATCTGGTCCTGCCCACGGGTTCACTGGGCCGGATTCCCTGGGCATCCCTAGTGTCCATGATCTGGTCCTCCCCACGGGTTCACTGGGCCTTGTGGAGCCTTTGTCTGAGACTGCTGCCATTCAGCTGAGCTGGGCCCATTTCCTAGCCAATTACCATGTTGTGGTTGCCTAGGCCACCACGACTTGGTGGGACAACTCCTTATTGTATGTCCTGATTGATTGCACCTCCAGGTCTTCTTGGTCCACCATTCGGGTGTATCTGATGCTGGGGTTGGTACCATTGATTCTTGGGTCCATTTTCATTATTCTTGTTTTGCCACTGTCCAGGGGATTGGTGTGTATACACATTCACTACTGGTAAGGCAGGAGCTCTTTGGCCTTGCTGCTGAGGCAGTGGTTATTGATCTCCCTGGATGACAGGTACCATGCCACCCTCCTCCGTCGGGACCGGAGTGATCACTGGAGCTTGTGTTGTCTTTTTGTCCTTTCTTGTCAGCTCTTCCAGCTGCATCTGTGTCAGTTTTCTTTGAATGTCTCTCCCTTGATCTGTCAGTTTCTGTTCATCCTTCCTGTATTTCTCCAGTGCGTGGATAACATGGTCACAGAACTCTTTGTGTGACTTTGACGTTAGTCCCACCACATCTTCTAGTCTGCTTCTGACAGGCGTTGGCATTGCTTCCATCAGTGATGTCCTGAACAGTGTTGTCATCAGTGGATCCCCCTCTGGATCTCTTTCTGTTTCTTGTCGCCACCTCTTCAGCTGGTTCTCCAGGTACCCTGCCGGGTTTTCTTTATCCCTCAATGGCTCCCCTCTTAGTGCTTTAGGGTCTATTTAGGCTGGATACTCTATTCTCAGAGTGTGCCACAGTCCTATAATTGTCAAAGGCCACTCCGTTCTCCGCCCCGCCGGTATGAGGCCATCCGCCTGCATCAAGTTCTCCATTTTGGCCACTCCCACTACCCTGGCCAGCAATGCCTTCAGGTCTCCCACCACCCTGGCCAGCAATGCCTTCAGGTCTCCCACCACCCTGGCCAGCAATGCCTTCAGGTCTCCCACCGCCCTGGCCAGCAATGCCTTCAGGTCTCCCACCACCCTGGCCAGCAATGCCTTCAGGTCTCCCACCACCCTGGCCAGCAATGCCTTCAAGTCTCCCACCGCTAGCAGCTTCCCCATCGTTTGTTCTTCAAATGTTCTAATCCATTTCCCTGCTCCTTCATGCAGGTTAGCCAGTCTGCTCCTTCATGCAGGTTAGGCAGTCTGCTCCTTCATGCAGGTTAGGCAGTCTGCTCCTTCATGCAGATTAGGCAGTCTGCTCCTTCATGCAGATTAGGCAGTCTGCTCCTTCATGCAGATTAGGCAGTCTGCTCCTTCATGCAGATTAGGCAGTCTGCTCCTTCATGCAGATTAGGCAGTCTGCTCCTTCATGCAGATTAGGCAGTCTGCTCCTTCATGCAGATTAGGCAGTCTGCTCCTTCATGCAGATTAGGCAGTCTGCTCCTTCATGCAGGTTAGGCAGTCTGCTCCTTCATGCAGGTTAGCCAGTCTGCTCCTTCATGCAGGTTAGGCAGTCTGCTCCTTCATGCAGGTTAGCCAGTCTAGTCACCAGACCTTCCATGTCCTGCGTTCCCCAAGGCACATAGTGAACCCGTGTCCCCTTTACCAAAATGGGACATTGAGCTCCATATTTCTCAGGCTTTTTTATTGTCCTTCTGTTTCTTAATTTTGCTTTTTCCAGATGAGCATATAGTGCCTTACCTAATTATGTGACTATAGGTTTGCCTCCCGTGGCTCCTTGCTCTGATAGTCCTCCCTCTGTCTCTCTCTGTTCCTGATTCTGTGACTATAGGTTTGCCTCCCGTGGCTCCTTGCTCTGATAGTCCTCCCTCTATCTCTCTCTGTTCTTGATCAGAGTCAGCATCCGGTCTAAGCTCTTCACCTTCTCCATCAGTCGTATTCTCCACATCTTTTAGCCCTCCATACTTTTGTTCATCTACCCCATAATTTTCTAGCTCTGTTAACATGTCCCTCAGTCCTCCATAACAGTCTATATCTAAATGTGATTTGTCTCCTCTTTGAGGCGTGGAAACCTGTTGTTTCCCCTTTTCTTCCTCTTCTATCTCTACATTCCCTGTTATTGAGACTAGACCTGTAACCTGTGAATATTGTCCCCCCTTCTGTGTATGGTGGTGGTGTAGTTGAACCAGCCTCTCCCTCTCCGTTATCATCCTTCTGTGTATGGTGGTGGTGTAGTTGAACCAGCCTCTCCCTCTCCGTTATCATCCTTCTGTGTATGGTGGTGGTGTAGTTGAACCAGCCTCTCCCTCTCCGTTATCATCCTTCTGTGTATGGTGGTGGTGTAGTTGAACCAGCCTCTCCCTCTCCGTTATCATCCTTCTGTGTATGGTGGTGGTGTAGTTGAACCAGCCTCTCCCTCTCCGTTATCATCCTTCTGTGTATGGTGGTGGTGTAGTTGAACCAGCCTCTCCCTCTCCGTTATCATCCTTCTGGCTTTGGCTATGCTGTCCCTCCAACTCTTTCCTTCCTCCCAGAATATTTTCGAGATTTCTCTCTCTTTCTCTCTCTTCTTCTTTCTCTTCTCCCCTTTCTTTCCTGTTTTATAGTTCTTTATTAGTGTATCCATTTCCTCGCACACGGTTACATCAAATGTTCCCTCCTTTGGCAATTTAGTTACTATCTTTCTGGTCCTTTTTTCCCCATTTGTTAGAGATATTACCAATATCTTCACTATTATCTGGGAACCTTCTCTTCATGATTGCTACTGGTGATCCTGCCATCTCTACTTCTGGTGTGGTCTGATGTCTATATTAGGGTGGAAGGTAAATTATTCCTGTTGTGTTTCTCAGCTAAATGTTTTATATCCCTCAGTTAATGGTATTTTCTCCCTAATATATCTTCATACTCTTCCTCTTTCCCTAAATGAGATTTAATCCCTTGCCTTTCCTCTACTTATCCTTGTATCATTACTGGATCAACGACACTTGTAATAACTATTACTAATAATTGTAATAACTATTTCGCATTAAATTGTGCCTTTTTTCTGATAATCTTATAATTGTGGTTACTTTAGTTTAAAATATAAGTTTGTTTATTCAACAAATCTAGAACCCACTATAGGTTGGTGCTATTCCCTCAGCATAATAGCTAAAGCTCCTTGCATCCCCTGGTCCCCGTAACGAAAATAAATGATCGTTCTAGAATTCACCAACTATTTGCATACACCACTGGTGTTAAGCAACCTATCGAATAAAGTAATAACAATTAGAATTTATCAAAGCACTGTCTTCCAGTCAAGTATTTAGACCTTTACTTGAAATCTTACAGCTCAATTCGTACCAGATGGACCCACGAACCAGAGCCATAAATCACTTCCCTGTTATCAAATTCTAATAATCATTACCACAGCTCCAGTGCAATCCCCAGCCTGTCCTTCCCCAGCCTGTCCTTCCCCAGCCTGTCCTTCCCCAGCCTGTCCTTCCCCGGCCTGTCCTTCCCCGGCCTGTCCTTCCCCAGCCTGTCCTTCCCCAGCCTGTCCTTCCCCAGCCTGTCCTTCCCCAGCCTGTCCTTCCCCAGCCTGTCCTTCCCCAGCCTGTCCTTTCTGCTCTAATTAGTAAAACAACACTGGCTATAATTTACAAGCATACAATGAATTCACACCCATATTCAATTGTATTCCTAGTAGCTTTCAAATTATCAACTCGTTCGGGCGGCGGGTAGCCTAGTGGTCAAGAGCGCTGTTCCAGCAAACAGAAAGGTTGCCGGTTCTAATCCCCGAGCCGACCAGGCAAACATCTGTCGATGTGCCCCCGAGCAAGGCACCCAACCCTAACCACTCCTGTATGTCGCTCTGGATAAGAGCGTCTGACGGTTGAAAACGGGAGTTGTTCCATTTTAAATCAGCAAGCTGCTAAATCGTTCAGTCTTATAACACAAAATGAACACTGACTGATCTATCAATCTAAGCAACCCCATAAACGTAATTGGAAAATCTAATGCAGAATCTATACTTTAACTGAATGACAAGTAAATCCTCCGTTATTCCAATTCTAAATGGTCCGTATTTTTAGTATCTGGCACATACCACATTTATCACGAAATAGCTTTGAAGGACACAGATCTCACACGCTCAACGTATTATACCTTAGCAGCCAACGAGTCAAACCCACATTCATTGATTTGAAAACAGATATAACGACTTAACCAGATGAATTCTATTTTTCCCCTAATATACAAAAATTCCTTGACTATATCACCTCTGCTTCTGAAATGATAGATAATTATTATATTGCTTAAAACCTTTTCACACGCTCTATGCACTGTCTCTCACCCCCCACATACGGCTCCGTATTTATACTGTCACACTTTTATCCACTCTCCATTAACCAATTACCCCCACATAACATACATCATATGTCAATATTATTCATCTCCACCGCATTCGTATTTCTAATGATTCTTTATCGCCACATGTTAATTTCCCCTAATTCAGTCCCAGCGGAACATCACTTTAACAACCTAGACACCCGTACACGTAACCTGTTCCTCCAACTGGATTTGTCCTACCCCTCCGAGAAAACACACACACACACACACTCCTTCTGATTTCCTTTTAAACCAGGACACACACACTCCTTCTGATTTCCTTTTAAACCAGGACACACACACTCCTTCTGATTTCCTTTTAATCCAGGACACACACCTTGTCTACTAGCCTGCTTGTCTTATTTACCTTATCTATAATCACATTGCATGCATGCTTATTTCTCATTCCAACCAAAAACTCTGTACTTATGCTAAATTTGGTCCTTATTTTAGAGAGAACCCTTCTGTGTACCCCACCCTCAGATTCAGCCTGATCGAAACACACAGTTTAAGTAAGAACATAGCACCTTTTAAACAGTGGCCACTGAGTCTGTGTGAGTCGCTCAAACTTCCTCCGACGGTAAAGCACTCAGGGATCTCTATAACCAGCCCCACGTTGGGTGCCAATTATCTTGTGGAAAATAACCACTATACTTTATTACAAATAAGATCTTCCAGAGTGTTTGTGCAATCAAGAATGACTTTATTATAATGTCAACAGAGTCAGGCCAATCTGCAGATTCGCCCCGTCTCTCTCTCTCCCTCCTACCTATATAGTTTCCGTTCTTCCACCCTAGGTTCAAATCCCTCCCTGCTTAGTTTCCCGCTCTTTATCAGTCCACACCCACTTCCTTTGTCCCTGAGGACGGCTGAACTATTACTCTAACCAATTACTGCTCCCCTGTCTTGCACAGTCTCAATATGACAAGGCCCTAAATTCTTGACACAACCCCCCCCCCCATGCTGTAATCAATCAAGAAGATACCAAAAAGGTCTAGCCCAAACTCCATCCAACCCTGGTGCCGCTCCTTTCACAATGTTTGAAGAGAGACAAAAGACAGCCATGGATTGAAGTAAGAGCAAGCACTTTGACCCTAGGGTAGTTTCTTCTCTACTCACCCCCACACAGTGAAATGCCCCAATAACATTCCTAGCCCAGTAACACACAATTCTAACTCAATGTTCGTGATTAACCCAGTTCTATCTTCTAACTAATTAAAGAATATACATCACTACCGACCCGTAGAACTCACTTCCGTCATCATGAAGTGCTTCGAGAGGCTAGTCAAAGACCACATCACCTCCTCCCTCCCCGGACTTCCGAATCATTGCTGCTCCCCTTATGGATATTATACTGCCCCACCCACCCTACCCCAAACAAACATATACATTGGGGAAAAAAAGTATTAAGTCAGCCACCAATTGTGCAAGTTCTCTCACTTAAAAAGATGAGAGAGGCCTGTAATTTTCATCATAGGTACACGTCAACTATGACAGACAAAATGAGTTTTTTTTTTCTCCAGAAAATCACATTGTAGGATTTTTAATGAATTTATTGGCAAATTATGGTGGAAAATATGTATTTGGTCACCTACAAACAAGCAAGATTTCTGGCTCTCACAGACCTGTAACTTCTTTTTTAAGAGGCTCCTCTGTCCTCCACTCGTTACCTGTATTAATGGCACCTGTTTGAACTTGTTATCAGTATAAAAGACACCTGTCCACAACCTCAAACAGTCACACTCCAAACTCCACTATGGCCAAGACCAAAGAGCTGTCAAAGGACACCAGAAACAAAATTGTAGACCTGCACCAGGCTGGGAAGACTGAATCTGCAATAGGTAAGCAGCTTGGTTTGAAGAAATCAACTGTGGGAGCAATTATTAGGAAATGGAAGACATACAAGACCACTGATAATCTCCCTCGATCTGGGGCTCCACGCAAGATCTCACCCCGTGGGGTCAAAATGATCACAAGAACGGTGAGCAAAATTCCCAGAACCACACGGGGGGACCTAGTGAATGACCTGCAGAGAGCTGGGACCAAAGTAACAAAGCCTACCATCAGTAACACACTACGCCGCCAGGGACTCAAATCTGCAGTGCCAGACGTGTCCCCCTGCTTAAGCCAGTACATGTCCAGGCCCGTCTGAAGTTTGCTAGAGTGCATTTGGATGATCCAGAAGAGGATTGGGAGAATGTCATATGGTCAGATGAAACCAAAATATAACTTTTTGGTAAAAACTCAACTCGTCGTGTTTGGAGGACAAAGAATGCTGAGTTGCATCCAAAGAACACCATACCTACTGTGAAGCATGGGGGTGGAAACATCATGCTTTGGGGCTGTTTGTCTGCAAAGGGACCAGGACGACTGATCCGTGTAAAGGAAAGAATGAATGGGGCCATGTATCGTGAGATTTTGAGTGAAAACCTTCCATCAGCAAGGGCATTGAAGATGAAACGTGGCTGGGTCTTTCAGCATGACAATGATCCCAAACACACTGCCCGGGCAACGAAGGAGTGGCTTCATAAGAAGCATTTCAAGGTCCTGGAGTGGCCTAGCCAGTCTCCAGATCTCAACCCCATAGAAAATCTTTGGAGGGAGTTGAAAGTCCGTGTTGCCCAGCGACAACCCCAAAACATCACTGCTCTAGAGGAGATCTGCATGGAGGAATGGGCCAAAATACCAGCAACAGTGTGTGAAAACCTTGTGAAGACTTACAGAAAACGTTTGACCTGTGTCATTGCCAACAAAGGGTATATAACAAAGTATTGAGAAACTTTTGTTATTGACCAAATACTTATTTTCCACCATAATTTGCAAATAAATTCATAAAAAATCCTACAATGTGATTTTCTGGAATTTTTAAAATCATTTTGTCTGTCATAGTTGACGTGTACCTATGATGAAAATTACAGGCCTCTCTCATCTTTTTAAGTGGGAGAACTTGCACAATTGGTGGCTGACTAAATACTTTTTTCCCCCACTGTACAGTTGAAGTCGGAAGTTTACATACACTTAGGTTGGAGTCATTAAAACTCATTTTTCAACCACTACACACATTTCTTGTTAACAAACTATAGTTTTGGCAAGTCGGTTAGGACATCTACTTTGTGCGTGACACAAGTAATTTTTCCAACAATTGTTTACAGACAGATTATTTCACATATAATTCACTGTATCACAATTCCAGTGGGTCAGAAGTTTACATACACTAAGTTAACTGTGCCTTTAAACATCTTTGAAAATTCTAGAAAAGGATGTCATGGCTTTAGAAGCTTCTGATAGGCTAATTGACATCATTTGAGTCAATTGGAGATGTACCTGTGGATGTATTTCAAGGCCTACCTTCAAACTCTTTGCCTCTTTGCTTGACATCATGGGAAAATCTAAAGAAGACCTCAGAAAGAAAAATTGTAGACCTCCACAAGTCTGGTTCATCCATGGGAGCAATTTCCAAATGCCTGAAGGTACCACGTTCATCTGTACAAACAATAGTATGCAAGTATAAACACCATGGGACCACGTAGCCGTCATACGGCTCAGGAAGGAGACGCGTTCTGTCTCCTAGAGATGAACGTGCTTTGGTGCGAAAAGTGCAAATCAATCCCAGAACAACAGCAAAGGACCTTGAGAAGATGCTGGAAGAAACAGGTACAAAAGTATCTATATTCACAGTAAAACGAGTCCTATATCGACATAACCTGAAAGGCTACTCAGCAAGGAAGAAGCCACTGCTCCAAAACCGCCCTAAAAAAGTCAGAATACGGTTTGCAACTGCACATGGGGACAAACATTTTTGGAGAAATGTCCTCTGGTCTGATGAAACAAAAATAGAACTGCTTGGCCATAATGACCATCAATATGTTTGGAGGAAAAAGGGGGTCGCTTGCAAGCCGAAGAACACATTTTTACATTTAAGTCATTTAGCAGATGCTCTTATCCAGAGCAACTTACAGTTAGTGAGCGCATACATTTTCATACAGGCTTCCCGTGGGAAACGAACCCACAACCCTGGCGTTGCAAGCACCATGCTCTACCAACTGAGCTACAGGGGACTCCAAAGCCATCCCAACTGTGAAGCACGGGGGTGGCAGTATCATGCTGTGGGGGTGCTTTGCTGCAGGAGGGACTGGTGCACATCACAAAATAGATGGCATCATGAGGAAGGAAAATGATGTGGATATATTGAAGCAACATCTCAAGACATCAGTCAGGAAGTTAAAGCTTGGTCGCAAATGGGTCTTCCAAATGGATAATGACCCCAAGCATACTTCCAGAGTTGTGGCAAAATGGCTTAAGGACAACAAAGTCAAGGTATTGGAGTGGCCATCACAAAGCCCTGACCTCAATCCTATAGAACATTTGTGGGCAGAACTGAAAAAGCGTGTGCGAGCAAGGAGGCCTACAAACCTGACTCAGTTACACCAGCTCTATCAAGAGGAATGGGCCAAAATTCACCCAACTTATTGTGGGAAGCTTGTGGAAGGCTACCTGAAACGTTTGACCCAAGTTAAACAATTTAAAGGCAATGCTACCAAATACTAATTGAGTGTATATAAACTTCTGACCAACTGGGAATGTGATGAAAGAAATAAAATCTGAAATGTATCATTCTTTCTACTATTATTCTGACATTTCACATTCTTAAAATAAAGTGGTGATCCTAACTGACCTGAGACAGGGATTTTCTACTAGGATTAAATATCAGGAATTGTGAAAAACTGAGTTTAAATGTATTTGGCTAAGGTGTATGTAAACCTCCGACTTCAACTGTATATACAGTGGGGGAAAAAAATATTTAGTCAGCCAATTGTGCAAGTTCTCCCACTTAAAAAGATGAGAGAGGCCTGTAATTTTCATCAAAGGTACACGTCAACTATGACAGACAAATTGAGAAAATAAAATCCAGAAAATCACATTGTAGGATACAATAAGTATTTGGTCAATAACAAAAGTTTCTCAATACTTTGTTATATACCCTTTGTTGGCAATGACACAGGTCAAACATTTTCTTTAAGTCTTCACAAGGTGTGTCTCACTTTGTCTGTCACTAGGAAGCGAGCTAGATCTACTCAGGCTTTTATTAAGCCAGCTTCGGTTAGCTTCACATATTGCCGCTGCTCTAGCACGCTTGTAAATGCCTAGTCGAACGCCGAACTCTTCATTGAGACAATGCTGAAACATCAATCCAGGGGCAAGTCAGTGCTGCTGCCCTATGTACATAGTCATGGAATCACTGGTCACTTTAATAATGTTTACATACTGCTTTACTCATTTCATATGTACAGTGCCTTCGGAAAGTATTCAGACCCCTTGACTTTTTCCACATTTTGTTACGTTACAGCCTTATTCTAAAATTGATTCAATTATATTTTTCCGCAGCAATATGCACACAGTACCCCATAATGACAAAAGTGAAAACAGGTTTGTATAAATTTTTGCAAATGTATTAAAAATAAAAAACAGAAATAAGTATTTATATAAGTATTCAGACCCTTTGCTATAAGACACGAAATTGAGCTCAGGTGCACCCTGTTATCATTGATCATTCTTGAGATCTTTCTACAACTTGACTGGAGTCCACCTGTGGTAAATTCAATTGATTGGACATGATTTGGAAAGGCACACACCTGTCTATATAAGGTCCCACAGTTGACAGTGCATGTCAGAGCAAAAACCAAACCATGAGGTCGAAGGAATTGTCCGTAGAGCTCCGAGACGGGATTGTGTCGAGGCACAGATCTGGGGAAGGGTACCAAAACATTTCTGCAGCATTGAAGGTCCCCAAGAACAAAGTGGCCTCCATCATTCTTAAATGGAAGAAGTTTGGAACCACTAAGACTCTTCCTAGAGCTGGCCGCCCGGCCAAACTGAGCAATCGGGGGAGAAGGGCCTTGGTCAGGGAGGTGACCAAGAACTCAATGGTCACTCTGACAGAACTCTAGAGTTCCTCTGTGGAGATGGGAGAACCTTCCAGAAGGACAACCATCTCTGCAGCACTCCACCAATCAGGCCTTTATGGTAGAGTGACCAGACGGAAGCCACTCCTCAGTAAAAGGCACATGACAGCCCGCTTGGAGTTTGCCAAAAGGCACCTAAAGACTCTCAGACCATGAGAAACAAATTCTCTGGTCTGATGAAACCAAGATTGAACTCTTTGGCCTGAATGCCAACCATTACGTCTGGAGGAAACCTGGCACCATCCCTTTGGTGAAGCATGGTGGTGGCAGCATTATGCTGTGGGGATGTTTTTCAGCGGCAGGGACTGGGAGACTAGTCAGGATTGAGGGAAAGATGAACGGAGCAAAGTACAGAGATCCTTGATCCTTGAAACCTGCTCCAGAGCGCTCAGGACCTCAGACTGGGGTGAAGGGTCACCTTCCAACAGGACAACAACCCTAAGCACACAGCCAAGACAACGCAGGAGTGGCTTCGGGACATGTCTCTGAATGTCCTTGATTGGCCCAGCCAGAGCCCGGTCTTGAACCCAATCTAACATCTCTGGAGAGACCTGAAATTAGCTGTGCAGCGACGCTCACCATCCAACCTGACAGAGCTTGAGAGGATCTGCAGAGAAGAATTGGAGAAACTCCACAAATACTCCACAAATACAGGTGTGCCATACCCAAGAAGACTCAAGGTTGTAATCGCTGCCAAAGGTGCTTCAACAAAGTACAGAGTAAAGGGTTTGAAAACGTATGTAAATGTGATATTTCAGTTTTTAATTGTTTATGAATTTGAAAAAAATTCTTAAAACCTGTTTTTGCATTGTAATTATGGAGTATTGTGTGTAGATTGATGAGGGGAAAAAAACTATTTAATCAATTTTAGAATAAGGCTGTAACGTAACAAAATGTGGAAAAAGTCAAGGGATCTGAATACTTTCCGAATGCACTGTATATACATCAGTACGTGGACACCCCTTCAAATTAGTGGATTCGGTTATTTCATCCAAACCCATTGCTGACAGGTGTATAAAATCGAGCACACCGCCATGCAATCTCCATAGACAAAAATTGGCAGTAGAATGGCCTCACTGAAGAGCTCAGTGACTTTCAATGTGGCACCGTCACAGGAAGTTACCTTTCCAACAAGTCAGTTGGTCTAATGTCTGCCCTGCTACATCTGTCAACTGTAAGGGCTGTTATTGTAAAGTGGAAATGTCTTGGAGCAACAACGGCTCAGCCACAAAGTAATAGGCCAAACAAGCTCACTGAACGGGACCGCTGAGTGCTGAGGCGCATAAAAATTGTCTGTCCTCAGTTGCAACACTCACTGCCGAGTTCCGAACTGCCTCTGGAAGCAACGTCAGCACAATAACTGTTCGTCGGGAGCGTCATGAATTGGGTTTCCATGGCCGAGTAGCCGCACACAAGCCTAAGATCACCAAGCACAATGTCAAGCGTCGGCTGGAGTGGTGTAAAGCTCGCAGCTACTGGACTCTGCAGTGGAAACACATCCTCTGGAGTGATGAATCATGCTTCACCATCTGGCAGTACGACGGACGAATCTGGGTTTGGCAGATGCCAGGAGAACACTACCTGCCCCAATGCATAGTGCTAACTGTAAAGTTTGGTGGAGGAGGAATAAAGGTCTGGGGCTGTTTTTCATAGTTTGGGCTAGGCCCCTTAGTTCCAGTGAAGGGAAATCTTAACGCTACAGCATACAATGACATTCTAGACGATTCTATGCTTCCAACTTTGTGGCAACAGTTTGGGAAAGACAGAGAAATGGTTTGTCGAGATCGGTGTGGAAGAACTTAACTGGCCTGCACAGCAGCAAAGGGGGGACCAACTCCATATTAATGCCCATGATTTTGACCATGTAGTGTATCTACCTAAATTACCTCGTACCCCTGCACATCGACTCAGTACTGGTACCCGTGTATATAGCCATGTTATTACCTGGTACCGCTGCACATCGACTCAGTACTGGTACTCCTTGTATATAGCCAAGTTATCGTTACTCAGTGTGTATTTATTTCTCGTGTTATTATTTTTCTATTATTTCTCATTTTTTTCTCATTTTTTCCCTCTCTGCGTCGTTGGGAAGGGCCCGTTAGTAAGCATTTCACTGTTAGTCTACGCCTGTTGTTAACGAAGCATGTGACAAATAACATTTGATTAGATTTTAGGTATTGGTCAAACATGTCCTGTCATGCTCTGCTCTGGTCAAACATGTCCTGTCATGCTCTGGTTGAACATGTCCTGTCATGTTCTGCTCTGGTCGAACATGTCCTGTCATGCTCTGCTCTGGTCGAACATGTCCTGTCATGTTCTGCTCTGGTCGAACATGTCCTGTCATGTTCTGCTCTGGTCGAACATGTCCTGTCATGCTCTGCTCTGGTCAAACATGTCCTGTCATGTTCTGCTCTGGTCGAACATGTCCTGTCATGTTCTGCTCTGGTCGAACATGTCCTGTCATGCTCTGCTCTGGTCAAACATGTCCTGGCATGTTCTGCTCTGGTCAAACATGTCCTGTCATGTTCTGCTCTGGTCGAACATGTCCTGTCATGCTCTGCTCTGGTCAAACATGTCCTGGCATGTTCTGCTCTGGTCAAACATGTCCTGGCATGTTCTGCTCTGGTCAAACATGTCCTGCTCTGGTCAAATATGTCCTTGCATGTCCTGCTGTCTCTTATTGTGTTATTGGATATGTTGAGAGGTGCATAGTGGCTATAGATATACTGTATGGAACTATATGGATGTATCTATGTTCTGTTCTGACATTGGTCACTATGGTCAGACACGTCCTGCCATCTTCTGTTGGCTTCTCATTGGATATGTTCTGATTGGATATTTGTTTTAATTGGCTGTGTTGTGATTGGCTGTGTTACAGAGACCACCCCCTCCCCGGCCCCTCCCTCAGCAGAGCCCCATAGGGCAGACGTCCCAGTGGGCGGAGCTTCCTCGTCCCTACACCTCCTCTCACCTCTCCTCTGGTCCTCCTGTCTGCTGCAAGGGGCCCTAACGCTGGCCCTCATGTGGTGAGTAGATACCCAGACCCGGCACCGGAACAAATCAGTTTGACAGGTATTGGATTTCCATGGGTGGGTCCAGTTGGACAGGTATTTGATTTCCATGGGTGGGTCCAGTTGGACAGGTATTTGATTTCCATGGGTGGGTCCATAAAAAAAAAGAAAGGGAGGTGCATCTCTTTCTTGAGATGTAAAAATACAATTGATGCAACGGGTGGAGTTGGAATTCAAATTCCCATTGTTATAAAGCATTTCAAGCCCGTAATAAAATGCACAACGTAGGCCTAAATAAATGGTATGTTCCACTTGTTGACGTGGCCTGCTGGTGATCAGTAGGCTTCATCATTAACGTCCTCGTTGACGGTACATTGATCTCTAACTATAGCCCCATGGATTGGCATCATGCATGGCCTACTACATGAAACAGCGAAATACAATAAGATTTCAATGAAATTCTAATGCTTTTATTAACAACACTCCTCTTAGCTGTTCATATCGATATGGCCTTCATAATAGGATAATGCACATCTTTGATCGCATTTGCAGACCAAGACAAGATGAATTCCGACAGTAATTAAGTGGAATGGGAAGCATCCAAAATAGAATTGCCTCTATATAACTACCTAGGTAACGAGTGGAGGACAGAGGAGCCTCTTAAAGAAGAAGTTACAGGTCTGTGAGAGCCAGAAATCTTGCTTGTTTGTAGGTGACCAAATACTTATTTTCCACCATAATTTGCAAATAAATTCATAAAAAATCCTACAATGTGATTTTCTGGATTTTTTTTCTCTAAATTTGTCTGTCATAGTTGACGTGTACCTATGATCAAAATTACAGGCCTCTCTCATCTTTTTAAGTGGGAGAACTTGCACAATTGGTGACTGACTAAATACTTTTTTTCCCCAATGTATATATTATAGTAATATTTAATATAAAGGAATACAACAGAATAATACAACATAAATCATATTTTTCTTTTCCCACACAACTTGAGTGTCACAGAATGTGTGGTGCCGCTGTCAAAACAGTGGTAGGCCTATTTATTACACACCATCACAAAGAAAACTATTATTGATTCGTACTAAGAAACATTATAATACTAATTAAATGTATTTTCAAAACAATAGAATACAGTTGTTTGCGTCTTTTCTGAGTGGAGATTGATCACAACTTGTTGCACCAATCCATTAAATAGTGATAAGATAATGAAGACAGAGAATCCACTGGACAACTGGAAGTATTGGGTGAGAAAACCCCCCATCTTAAAACAGAACGCAATCAAAAAATAAAATAGACTAATAACTTATATTTTTACCAGAAACAATAAGACTGTAGTAGCGTACCGGATTACCATGAAGCAACAATACAGCTAACTGTTAAACTCAGTACAGGCTATAATACAGCTAACTGTTAAACACAGTACAGGCTATAATACAGCTAACTGTTAAATACAGTACAGGCTATAATACAGCTAACTGTTAAACTCAGTACAGGCTATAATACAGCTAACTGTTAAACACAGTACAGGCTATAATACAGCTAACTGTTAAACACAGTACAGGCTATAATACAGCTAACTGTTAAACACAGTACAGGCTATAATACAGCTAACTGTTAAACACAGTACAGGCTATAATACAGCTAACTGTTAAACACAGTACAGGCTATAATACAGCTAACTGTTAAATACAGTACAGGCTATAATACAGCTAACTGTTAAACACAGTACAGGCTATAATACAGCTAACTGTTAAACACAGTACAGGCTATAATACAGCTAACTGTTAAACACAGTACAGGCTATAATACAGCTAACTGTTAAACACAGTACAGGCTATAATACAGCTAACTGTTAAACACAGTACAGGCTATAATAAAGCTAACTGTTAAACACAGTACAGGCTATAATAGAGCTAACTGTTAAACACAGTACAGGCTATAATACAGCTAACTGTTAAACACAGTACAGGCTATAATACAGCTAACTGTTAAACACAGTACAGGCTATAATACAGCTAACTGTTAAACACAGTACAGGTTATAATACAGCTAACTGTTAAACACAGTACAGGCTATAATACAGCTAACTGTTAAATACAGTACAGGCTATAATACAGCTAACTGTTAAACACAGTACAGGCTATAATACAGCTAACTGTTAAACACAGTACAGGCTATAATACAGCTAACTGCTAAACACAGTACAGGCTATAATACAGCTAACTGTTAAATACAGTACAGGCTATAATACAGCTAACTGTTAAACACAGTACAGGCTATAATACAGCTAACTGTTAAACACAGTACAGGCTATAATACAGCTAACTGTTAAATACAGTACAGGCTATAATACAGCTAACTGTTAAATACAGTACAGGCTATAATACAGCTAACTGTTAAACACAGTACAGGCTATAATACAGCTAACTGTTAAACACAGTACAGGCTATAATACAGCTAACTGTTAAACACAGTACAGGCTATAATACAGCTAACTGTTAAATACAGTACAGGCTATAATACAGCTAACTGTTAAACACAGTACAGGCTATAATACAGCTAACTGTTAAACACAGTACAGGCTATAATACAGCTAACTGTTAAATACAGTACAGGCTATAATACAGCTAACTGTTAAACTCAGTACAGGCTATAATACAGCTAACTGTTAAACACAGTACAGGCTATAATACAGCTAACTGTTAAATACAGTACAGGCTATAATACAGCTAACTGTTAAATACAGTACAGGCTATAATACAGCTAACTGTTAAACACAGTACAGGCTATAATACAGCTAACTGTTAAACACAGTACAGGCTATAATACAGCTAACTGTTAAACACAGTACAGGCTATAATACAGCTAACTGTTAAACACAGTACAGGCTATAATACAGCTAACTGTTAAACACAGTACAGGCTATAATACAGCTAACTGTTAAACACAGTACAGGCTATAATACAGCTAACTGTTAAATACAGTACAGGCTATAATACAGCTAACTGTTAAACACAGTACAGGCTATAATACAGCTAACTGTTAAACACAGTACAGGCTATAATACAGCTAACTGCTAAACACAGTACAGGCTATAATACAGCTAACTGTTAAATACAGTACAGGCTATAATACAGCTAACTGTTAAACACAGTACAGGCTATAATACAGCTAACTGTTAAACACAGTACAGGCTATAATACAGCTAACTGTTAAATACAGTACAGGCTATAATACAGCTAACTGTTAAATACAGTACAGGCTATAATACAGCTAACTGTTAAACACAGTACAGGCTATAATACAGCTAACTGTTAAACACAGTACAGGCTATAATACAGCTAACTGTTAAACACAGTACAGGCTATAATACAGCTAACTGTTAAATACAGTACAGGCTATAATACAGCTAACTGTTAAACACAGTACAGGCTATAATACAGCTAACTGTTAAACACAGTACAGGCTATAATACAGCTAACTGTTAAATACAGTACAGGCTATAATACAGCTAACTGTTAAACTCAGTACAGGCTATAATACAGCTAACTGTTAAACACAGTACAGGCTATAATACAGCTAACTGTTAAATACAGTACAGGCTATAATACAGCTAACTGTTAAATACAGTACAGGCTATAATACAGCTAACTGTTAAACACAGTACAGGCTATAATACAGCTAACTGTTAAACACAGTACAGGCTATAATACAGCTAACTGTTAAACACAGTACAGGCTATAATACAGCTAACTGTTAAACACAGTACAGGCTATAATACAGCTAACTGTTAAACACAGTACAGGCTATAATACAGCTAACTGTTAAACACAGTACAGGCTATAATACAGCTAACTGTTAAACACAGTACAGGCTATAATACAGCTAACTGTTAAATACAGTACAGGCTATAATACAGCTAACTGTTAAACACAGTACAGGCTATAATACAGCTAACTGTTAAACACAGTACAGGCTATAATACAGCTAACTGTTAAATACAGTACAGGCTATAATACAGCTAACTGTTAAACACAGTACAGGCTATAATACAGCTAACTGTTAAACACAGTACAGGTTATAATACAGCTAACTGTTAAACACAGTACAGGCTATAATACAGCTAACTGTTAAACACAGTACAGGCTATAATACAGCTAACTGTTAAACACAGTACAGGCTATAATACAGCTAACTGTTAAACACAGTACAGGCTATAATACAGCTAACTGTTAAATACAGTACAGGCTATAATACAGCTAACTGTTCAACACAGTACAGGCTATAATACAGCTAACTGTTAAATACAGTACAGGCTATAATACAGCTAACTGTTCAACACAGTACAGGCTATAATACAGCTAACTGTTAAACACAGTACAGGCTATAATACAGCTAACTGTTAAATACAGTACAGGCTATAATACAGCTAACTGTTAAATACAGTACAGGCTATAATACAGCTAACTGTTAAACACAGTACAGGCTATAATACAGCTAACTGTTAAACACAATACAGGCTATAATACAGCTAACTGTTAAATACAGTACAGGCTATAATACAGCTAACTGTTAAACACAGTACAGGCTATAATAGAGCTAACTGTTAAATACAGTACAGGCTATAATACAGCTAACTGTTAAATACAGTACAGGCTATAATAGAGCTAACTGTTAAACACAGTACAGGCTATAATAGAGCTAACTGTTAAACACAGTACAGGCTATAATACAGCTAACTGTTAAACACAGTACAGGCTATAATACAGCTAACTGTTAAACACAGTACAGGCTATAATACAGCTAACTGTTAAACACAGTACAGGCTATAATGCAGCTAACTGTTAAACACAGTACAGGCTATAATACAGCTAACTGTTAAACACAGTACAGGCTATAATAAAGCTAACTGTTAAACACTGTACAGGCTATAATACAGCTAACTGTTAAATACAGTACAGGCTATAATACAGCTAACTGTTAAACACAGTACAGGCTATAATACAGCTAACTGTTAAACACAGTACAGGCTATAATACAGCTAACTGTTAAATACAGTACAGGCTATAATACAGCTAACTGTTAAACACAGTACAGGCTATAATACAGCTAACTGTTAAACACAGTACAGGTTATAATACAGCTAACTGTTAAACACAGTACAGGCTATAATACAGCTAACTGTTAAACACAGTACAGGCTATAATACAGCTAACTGTTAAACACAGTACAGGCTATAATACAGCTAACTGTTAAACACAGTACAGGCTATAATACAGCTAACTGTTAAATACAGTACAGGCTATAATACAGCTAACTGTTCAACACAGTACAGGCTATAATACAGCTAACTGTTAAATACAGTACAGGCTATAATACAGCTAACTGTTAAACACAGTACAGGCTATAATATAGCTAACTGTTAAACACAGTACAGGCTATAATACAGCTAACTGTTAAATACAGTACAGGCTATAATACAGCTAACTGTTAAATACAGTACAGGCTATAATACAGCTAACTGTTAAACACAGTACAGGCTATAATACAGCTAACTGTTAAACACAGTACAGGCTATAATACAGCTAACTGTTAAATACAGTACAGGCTATAATACAGCTAACTGTTAAACACAGTACAGGCTATAATAGAGCTAACTGTTAAATACAGTACAGGCTATAATACAGCTAACTGTTTAACACAGTACAGGCTATAATACAGCTAACTGTTAAACTCAGTACAGGCTATAATACAGCTAACTGTTAAACACAGTACAGGCTATAATACAGCTAACTGTTAAATACAGTACAGGCTATAATACAGCTAACTGTTAAACACAGTACAGGCTATAATACAGCTAACTGTTAAACACAGTACAGGCTATAATACAGCTAACTGTTAAACACAGTACAGGCTATAATACAGCTAAATGTTAAACACAGTACAGGCTATAATACAGCTAACTGTTAAACACAGTACAGGCTATAATACAGCTAAATGTTAAATACAGTACAGGCTATAATACAGCTAACTGTTAAACACAGTACAGGCTATAATACAGCTAACTGTTAAATACAGTACAGGCTATAATACAGCTAACTGTTAAATACAGTACAGGCTATAATACAGCTAACTGTTAAATACAGTACAGGCTATAATACAGCTAACTGCTAAACACAGTACAGGCTATAATACAGCTAACTGTTAAACACAGTACAGGCTATAATACAGCTAACTTTTAAACACAGTACAGGCTATAATACAGCTAACTGATAAATACAGTACAGGCTATAATACAGCTAACTGTTAAACACAGTACAGGCTATAATACAGCTAACTGTTAAATACAGTACAGGCTATAATACAGCTAACTGTTAAACACAGTCCAGGCTATAATACAGCTAACTGGTAAACACAGTACAGGCTATAATACAGCTAACTGTTAAATACAGTACAGGCTATAATACAGCTAACTGTTAAACACAGTACAGGCTATAATACAGCTAACTGTTAAATACAGTACAGGCTATAATACAGCTAACTGTTAAACACAGTACAGGCTATAATACAGCTAACTGTTAAACACAGTACAGGCTGTAATACAGCTAACTGTTAAACACAGTACAGGCTATAATACAGCTAACTGTTAAACACAGTACAGGCTATAATACAGCTAACTGTTAAACACAGTACAGGCTATAATACAGCTAAATGTTAAACACAGTACAGGCTATAATACAGCTAACTGTTAAACACAGTACAGGCTATAATACAGCTAACTGTTAAACACAGTACAGGCTATAATAGAGCTAACTGTTAAATACAGTACAGGCTATAATACAGCTAACTGTTAAACACAGTACAGGCTGTAATACAGCTAACTGTTAAACACAGTACAGGCTATAATACAGCTAACTGTTAAACACAGTACAGGCTATAATACAGCTAACTGTTAAACACAGTACAGGCTATAATACAGCTAACTGTTAAATACAGTACAGGCTATAATACAGCTAACTGTTAAATACAGTACAGGCTATAATACAGCTAACTGTTAAACACAGTACAGGCTATAATACAGCTAACTGTTAAACACAATACAGGCTATAATACAGCTAACTGTTAAATACAGTACAGGCTATAATACAGCTAACTGTTAAACACAGTACAGGCTATAATAGAGCTAACTGTTAAATACAGTACAGGCTATAATACAGCTAACTGTTAAATACAGTACAGGCTATAATAGAGCTAACTGTTAAACACAGTACAGGCTATAATAGAGCTAACTGTTAAACACAGTACAGGCTATAATACAGCTAACTGTTAAACACAGTACAGGCTATAATACAGCTAACTGTTAAACACAGTACAGGCTATAATACAGCTAACTGTTAAACACAGTACAGGCTATAATGCAGCTAACTGTTAAACACAGTACAGGCTATAATGCAGCTAACTGTTAAACACAGTACAGGCTATAATAAAGCTAACTGTTAAACACTGTACAGGCTATAATACAGCTAACTGTTAAATACAGTACAGGCTATAATACAGCTAACTGTTAAACACAGTACAGGCTATAATACAGCTAACTGTTAAACACAGTACAGGCTATAATACAGCTAACTGTTAAATACAGTACAGGCTATAATACAGCTAACTGTTAAACACAGTACAGGCTATAATACAGCTAACTGTTAAACACAGTACAGGTTATAATACAGCTAACTGTTAAACACAGTACAGGCTATAATACAGCTAACTGTTAAACACAGTACAGGCTATAATACAGCTAACTGTTAAACACAGTACAGGCTATAATACAGCTAACTGTTAAACACAGTACAGGCTATAATACAGCTAACTGTTAAATACAGTACAGGCTATAATACAGCTAACTGTTCAACACAGTACAGGCTATAATACAGCTAACTGTTAAATACAGTACAGGCTATAATACAGCTAACTGTTAAACACAGTACAGGCTATAATATAGCTAACTGTTAAACACAGTACAGGCTATAATACAGCTAACTGTTAAATACAGTACAGGCTATAATACAGCTAACTGTTAAATACAGTACAGGCTATAATACAGCTAACTGTTAAACACAGTACAGGCTATAATACAGCTAACTGTTAAACACAGTACAGGCTATAATACAGCTAACTGTTAAATACAGTACAGGCTATAATACAGCTAACTGTTAAACACAGTACAGGCTATAATAGAGCTAACTGTTAAATACAGTACAGGCTATAATACAGCTAACTGTTTAACACAGTACAGGCTATAATACAGCTAACTGTTAAACTCAGTACAGGCTATAATACAGCTAACTGTTAAACACAGTACAGGCTATAATACAGCTAACTGTTAAATACAGTACAGGCTATAATACAGCTAACTGTTAAACACAGTACAGGCTATAATACAGCTAACTGTTAAACACAGTACAGGCTATAATACAGCTAACTGTTAAACACAGTACAGGCTATAATACAGCTAAATGTTAAACACAGTACAGGCTATAATACAGCTAACTGTTAAACACAGTACAGGCTATAATACAGCTAAATGTTAAATACAGTACAGGCTATAATACAGCTAACTGTTAAACACAGTACAGGCTATAATACAGCTAACTGTTAAATACAGTACAGGCTATAATACAGCTAACTGTTAAATACAGTACAGGCTATAATACAGCTAACTGTTAAATACAGTACAGGCTATAATACAGCTAACTGCTAAACACAGTACAGGCTATAATACAGCTAACTGTTAAACACAGTACAGGCTATAATACAGCTAACTTTTAAACACAGTACAGGCTATAATACAGCTAACTGATAAATACAGTACAGGCTATAATACAGCTAACTGTTAAACACAGTACAGGCTATAATACAGCTAACTGTTAAATACAGTACAGGCTATAATACAGCTAACTGTTAAACACAGTCCAGGCTATAATACAGCTAACTGGTAAACACAGTACAGGCTATAATACAGCTAACTGTTAAATACAGTACAGGCTATAATACAGCTAACTGTTAAACACAGTACAGGCTATAATACAGCTAACTGTTAAATACAGTACAGGCTATAATACAGCTAACTGTTAAACACAGTACAGGCTATAATACAGCTAACTGTTAAACACAGTACAGGCTGTAATACAGCTAACTGTTAAACACAGTACAGGCTATAATACAGCTAACTGTTAAACACAGTACAGGCTATAATACAGCTAACTGTTAAACACAGTACAGGCTATAATACAGCTAAATGTTAAACACAGTACAGGCTATAATACAGCTAACTGTTAAACACAGTACAGGCTATAATACAGCTAACTGTTAAACACAGTACAGGCTATAATAGAGCTAACTGTTAAATACAGTACAGGCTATAATACAGCTAACTGTTAAACACAGTACAGGCTGTAATACAGCTAACTGTTAAACACAGTACAGGCTATAATACAGCTAACTGTTAAACACAGTACAGGCTATAATACAGCTAACTGTTAAACACAGTACAGGCTATAATACAGCTAAATGTTAAACACAGTACAGGCTATAATACAGCTAACTGTTAAACACAGTACAGGCTATAATACAGCTAACTGTTAAACACAGTACAGGCTATAATACAGCTAACTGTTAAATACAGTACAGGCTATAATACAGCTAACTGTTCAACACAGTACAGGCTATAATACAGCTAACTGTTAAACACAGTACAGGCTATAATACAGCTAACTGTTAAACACAGTACAGGCTATAATACAGCTAACTGTTAAACACAGTACAGGCTATAATACAGCTAACTGTTAAACACAGTACAGGCTATAATACAGCTAACTGTTAAATACAGTACAGGCTATAATACAGCTAACTGTTAAACACAGTACAGGCTATAATAGAGCTAACTGTTAAATACAGTACAGGCTATAATACAGCTAACTGTTAAATACAGTACAGGCTATAATAGAGCTAACTGTTAAACACAGTACAGGCTATAATACAGCTAACTGATAAACACAGTACAGGCTATAATACAGCTAACTGTTAAATACAGTACAGGCTATAATAGAGCTAACTGTTAAACACAGTACAGGCTATATTACAGCTAACTGTTTAACACAGTACAGGCTATAATACAGCTAACTGTTAAACACAGTACAGGTTATAATACAGCTAACTGTTAAACACAGTACAGGCTATAATACAGCTAACTGTTAAACACAGTACAGGCTATAATACAGCTAACTGTTAAACACAGTACAGGCTATAATACAGCTAACTGTTAAACACAGTACAGGCTATAATACAGCTAACTGTTAAATACAGTACAGGCTATAATACAGCTAACTGTTCAACACAGTACAGGCTATAATACAGCTAACTGTTAAATACAGTACAGGCTATAATACAGCTAACTGTTCAACACAGTACAGGCTATAATACAGCTAACTGTTAAACACAGTACAGGCTATAATACAGCTAACTGTTAAATACAGTACAGGCTATAATACAGCTAACTGTTAAATACAGTACAGGCTATAATACAGCTAACTGTTAAACACAGTACAGGCTATAATACAGCTAACTGTTAAACACAATACAGGCTATAATACAGCTAACTGTTAAATACAGTACAGGCTATAATACAGCTAACTGTTAAACACAGTACAGGCTATAATAGAGCTAACTGTTAAATACAGTACAGGCTATAATACAGCTAACTGTTAAATACAGTACAGGCTATAATAGAGCTAACTGTTAAACACAGTACAGGCTATAATAGAGCTAACTGTTAAACACAGTACAGGCTATAATACAGCTAACTGTTAAACACAGTACAGGCTATAATACAGCTAACTGTTAAACACAGTACAGGCTATAATACAGCTAACTGTTAAACACAGTACAGGCTATAATGCAGCTAACTGTTAAACACAGTACAGGCTATAATACAGCTAACTGTTAAACACAGTACAGGCTATAATAAAGCTAACTGTTAAACACTGTACAGGCTATAATACAGCTAACTGTTAAATACAGTACAGGCTATAATACAGCTAACTGTTAAACACAGTACAGGCTATAATACAGCTAACTGTTAAACACAGTACAGGCTATAATACAGCTAACTGTTAAATACAGTACAGGCTATAATACAGCTAACTGTTAAACACAGTACAGGCTATAATACAGCTAACTGTTAAACACAGTACAGGTTATAATACAGCTAACTGTTAAACACAGTACAGGCTATAATACAGCTAACTGTTAAACACAGTACAGGCTATAATACAGCTAACTGTTAAACACAGTACAGGCTATAATACAGCTAACTGTTAAACACAGTACAGGCTATAATACAGCTAACTGTTAAATACAGTACAGGCTATAATACAGCTAACTGTTCAACACAGTACAGGCTATAATACAGCTAACTGTTAAATACAGTACAGGCTATAATACAGCTAACTGTTAAACACAGTACAGGCTATAATATAGCTAACTGTTAAACACAGTACAGGCTATAATACAGCTAACTGTTAAATACAGTACAGGCTATAATACAGCTAACTGTTAAATACAGTACAGGCTATAATACAGCTAACTGTTAAACACAGTACAGGCTATAATACAGCTAACTGTTAAACACAGTACAGGCTATAATACAGCTAACTGTTAAATACAGTACAGGCTATAATACAGCTAACTGTTAAACACAGTACAGGCTATAATAGAGCTAACTGTTAAATACAGTACAGGCTATAATACAGCTAACTGTTTAACACAGTACAGGCTATAATACAGCTAACTGTTAAACTCAGTACAGGCTATAATACAGCTAACTGTTAAACACAGTACAGGCTATAATACAGCTAACTGTTAAATACAGTACAGGCTATAATACAGCTAACTGTTAAACACAGTACAGGCTATAATACAGCTAACTGTTAAACACAGTACAGGCTATAATACAGCTAACTGTTAAACACAGTACAGGCTATAATACAGCTAAATGTTAAACACAGTACAGGCTATAATACAGCTAACTGTTAAACACAGTACAGGCTATAATACAGCTAAATGTTAAATACAGTACAGGCTATAATACAGCTAACTGTTAAACACAGTACAGGCTATAATACAGCTAACTGTTAAATACAGTACAGGCTATAATACAGCTAACTGTTAAATACAGTACAGGCTATAATACAGCTAACTGTTAAACACAGTACAGGCTATAATACAGCTAACTGTTAAACACAGTACAGGCTATAATACAGCTAAATGTTAAACACAGTACAGGCTATAATACAGCTAACTGTTAAACACAGTACAGGCTATAATACAGCTAAATGTTAAATACAGTACAGGCTATAATACAGCTAACTGTTAAACACAGTACAGGCTATAATACAGCTAACTGTTAAATACAGTACAGGCTATAATACAGCTAACTGTTAAATACAGTACAGGCTATAATACAGCTAACTGTTAAATACAGTACAGGCTATAATACAGCTAACTGCTAAACACAGTACAGGCTATAATACAGCTAACTGTTAAACACAGTACAGGCTATAATACAGCTAACTTTTAAACACAGTACAGGCTATAATACAGCTAACTGATAAATACAGTACAGGCTATAATACAGCTAACTGTTAAACACAGTACAGGCTATAATACAGCTAACTGTTAAATACAGTACAGGCTATAATACAGCTAACTGTTAAACACAGTCCAGGCTATAATACAGCTAACTGGTAAACACAGTACAGGCTATAATACAGCTAACTGTTAAATACAGTACAGGCTATAATACAGCTAACTGTTAAACACAGTACAGGCTATAATACAGCTAACTGTTAAATACAGTACAGGCTATAATACAGCTAACTGTTAAACACAGTACAGGCTATAATACAGCTAACTGTTAAACACAGTACAGGCTGTAATACAGCTAACTGTTAAACACAGTACAGGCTATAATACAGCTAACTGTTAAACACAGTACAGGCTATAATACAGCTAACTGTTAAACACAGTACAGGCTATAATACAGCTAAATGTTAAACACAGTACAGGCTATAATACAGCTAACTGTTAAACACAGTACAGGCTATAATACAGCTAACTGTTAAACACAGTACAGGCTATAATACAGCTAACTGTTAAATACAGTACAGGCTATAATACAGCTAACTGTTCAACACAGTACAGGCTATAATACAGCTAACTGTTAAACACAGTACAGGCTATAATACAGCTAACTGTTAAACACAGTACAGGCTATAATACAGCTAACTGTTAAACACAGTACAGGCTATAATACAGCTAACTGTTAAACACAGTACAGGCTATAATACAGCTAACTGTTAAATACAGTACAGGCTATAATACAGCTAACTGTTAAACACAGTACAGGCTATAATAGAGCTAACTGTTAAATACAGTACAGGCTATAATACAGCTAACTGTTAAATACAGTACAGGCTATAATAGAGCTAACTGTTAAACACAGTACAGGCTATAATACAGCTAACTGATAAACACAGTACAGGCTATAATACAGCTAACTGTTAAATACAGTACAGGCTATAATAGAGCTAACTGTTAAACACAGTACAGGCTATATTACAGCTAACTGTTTAACACAGTACAGGCTATAATACAGCTAACTGTTAAACACAGTACAGGCTATAATACAGCTAACTGTTAAACACAGTACAGGCTATAATACAGCTAACTGTTAAACACAGTACAGGCTATAATACAGCTAACTGTTAAACTCAGTACAGGCTATAATACAGCTAACTGTTAAACACAGTACAGGCTATAATACAGCTAACTGTTAAATACAGTACAGGCTATAATACAGCTAACTGTTAAACACAGTACAGGCTATAATACAGCTAACTGTTCAACACAGTACAGGCTATAATACAGCTAACTGTTAAACACAGTACAGGCTATAATACAGCTAACTGTTAAATACAGTACAGGCTATAATACAGCTAACTGTTAAATACAGTACAGGCTATAATACAGCTAACTGTTAAACACAGTACAGGCTATAATACAGCTAACTGTTAAACACAATACAGGCTATAATACAGCTAACTGTTAAATACAGTACAGGCTATAATACAGCTAACTGTTAAACACAGTACAGGCTATAATAGAGCTAACTGTTAAATACAGTACAGGCTATAATACAGCTAACTGTTAAATACAGTACAGGCTATAATAGAGCTAACTGTTAAACACAGTACAGGCTATAATAGAGCTAACTGTTAAACACAGTACAGGCTATAATACAGCTAACTGTTAAACACAGTACAGGCTATAATACAGCTAACTGTTAAACACAGTACAGGCTATAATACAGCTAACTGTTAAACACAGTACAGGCTATAATACAGCTAACTGTTAAACACAGTACAGGCTATAATACAGCTAACTGTTAAACACAGTACAGGCTATAATACAGCTAACTGTTAAACACTGTACAGGCTATAATACAGCTAACTGTTAAATACAGTACAGGCTATAATACAGCTAACTGTTAAACACAGTACAGGCTATAATACAGCTAACTGTTAAACACAGTACAGGCTATAATACAGCTAACTGTTAAATACAGTACAGGCTATAATACAGCTAACTGTTAAACACAGTACAGGCTATAATACAGCTAACTGTTAAACACAGTACAGGTTATAATACAGCTAACTGTTAAACACAGTACAGGCTATAATACAGCTAACTGTTAAACACAGTACAGGCTATAATACAACTAACTGTTAAACACAGTACAGGCTATAATACAGCTAACTGTTAAATACAGTACAGGCTATAATACAGCTAACTGTTAAATACAGTACAGGCTATAATACAGCTAACTGTTAAACACAGTACAGGCTATAATACAGCTAACTGTTAAACACAGTACAGGCTATAATACAGCTAACTGTTAAATACAGCACAGGCTATAATACAGCTAACTGTTAAACACAGTACAGGCTATAATAGAGCTAACTGTTAAATACAGTACAGGCTATAATACAGCTAACTGTTAAACACAGTACAGGCTATAATACAGCTAACTGGTAAACACAGTACAGGCTATAATACAGCTAACTGTTAAATACAGTACAGGCTATAATACAGCTAACTGTTAAACACAGTACAGGCTATAATACAGCTAACTGTTAAATACAGTACAGGCTATAATACAGCTAACTGTTAAACACAGTACAGGCTATAATACAGCTAACTGTTAAACACAGTACAGGCTGTAATACAGCTAACTGTTAAACACAGTACAGGCTATAATACAGCTAACTGTTAAACACAGTACAGGCTATAATACAGCTAACTGTTAAACACAGTACAGGCTATAATACAGCTAAATGTTAAACACAGTACAGGCTATAATACAGCTAACTGTTAAACACAGTACAGGCTATAATACAGCTAACTGTTAAACACAGTACAGGCTATAATACAGCTAACTGTTAAATACAGTACAGGCTATAATACAGCTAACTGTTCAACACAGTACAGGCTATAATACAGCTAACTGTTAAACACAGTACAGGCTATAATACAGCTAACTGTTAAACACAGTACAGGCTATAATACAGCTAACTGTTAAACACAGTACAGGCTATAATACAGCTAACTGTTAAACACAGTACAGGCTATAATACAGCTAACTGTTAAATACAGTACAGGCTATAATACAGCTAACTGTTAAACACAGTACAGGCTATAATAGAGCTAACTGTTAAATACAGTACAGGCTATAATACAGCTAACTGTTAAATACAGTACAGGCTATAATAGAGCTAACTGTTAAACACAGTACAGGCTATAATACAGCTAACTGATAAACACAGTACAGGCTATAATACAGCTAACTGTTAAATACAGTACAGGCTATAATAGAGCTAACTGTTAAACACAGTACAGGCTATATTACAGCTAACTGTTTAACACAGTACAGGCTATAATACAGCTAACTGTTAAACACAGTACAGGCTATAATACAGCTAACTGTTAAACACAGTACAGGCTATAATACAGCTAACTGTTAAACACAGTACAGGCTATAATACAGCTAACTGTTAAACTCAGTACAGGCTATAATACAGCTAACTGTTAAACACAGTACAGGCTATAATACAGCTAACTGTTAAATACAGTACAGGCTATAATACAGCTAACTGTTAAACACAGTACAGGCTATAATACAGCTAACTGTTCAACACAGTACAGGCTATAATACAGCTAACTGTTAAACACAGTACAGGCTATAATACAGCTAACTGTTAAATACAGTACAGGCTATAATACAGCTAACTGTTAAATACAGTACAGGCTATAATACAGCTAACTGTTAAACACAGTACAGGCTATAATACAGCTAACTGTTAAACACAATACAGGCTATAATACAGCTAACTGTTAAATACAGTACAGGCTATAATACAGCTAACTGTTAAACACAGTACAGGCTATAATAGAGCTAACTGTTAAATACAGTACAGGCTATAATACAGCTAACTGTTAAATACAGTACAGGCTATAATAGAGCTAACTGTTAAACACAGTACAGGTTATAATACAGCTAACTGTTAAACACAGTACAGGCTATAATACAGCTAACTGTTAAACACAGTACAGGCTATAATACAACTAACTGTTAAACACAGTACAGGCTATAATACAGCTAACTGTTAAACACAGTACAGGCTATAATACAGCTAACTGTTAAATACAGTACAGGCTATAATACAGCTAACTGTTCAACACAGTACAGGCTATAAAACAGCTAACTGTTAAATACAGTACAGGCTATAATACAGCTAACTGTTAAACACAGTACAGGCTATAATACAGCTAACTGTTAAACACAGTACAGGCTATAATACAGCTAACTGTTAAATACAGTACAGGCTATAATACAGCTAACTGTTAAATACAGTACAGGCTATAATACAGCTAACTGTTAAACACAGTACAGGCTATAATACAGCTAACTGTTAAACACAGTACAGGCTATAATACAGCTAACTGTTAAATACAGCACAGGCTATAATACAGCTAACTGTTAAACACAGTACAGGCTATAATAGAGCTAACTGTTAAATACAGTACAGGCTATAATACAGCTAACTGTTAAACACAGTACAGGCTATAATACAGCTAACTGTTAAACTCAGTACAGGCTATAATACAGCTAACTGTTAAACACAGTACAGGCTATAATACAGCTAACTGTTAAATACAGTACAGGCTATAATACAGCTAACTGTTAAACACAGTACAGGCTATAATACAGCTAACTGTTAAACACAGTACAGGCTATAATACAGCTAACTGTTAAACACAGTACAGGCTATAATACAGCTAAATGTTAAACACAGTACAGGCTATAATACAGCTAACTGTTAAACACAGTACAGGCTATAATACAGCTAAATGTTAAATACAGTACAGGCTATAATACAGCTAACTGTTAAACACAGTACAGGCTATAATACAGCTAACTGTTAAATACAGTACAGGCTATAATACAGCTAACTGTTAAATACAGTACAGGCTATAATACAGCTAACTGTTAAATACAGTACAGGCTATAATACAGCTAACTGCTAAACACAGTACAGGCTATAATACAGCTAACTGTTAAACACAGTACAGGCTATAATACAGCTAACTTTTAAACACAGTACAGGCTATAATACAGCTAACTGATAAATACAGTACAGGCTATAATACAGCTAACTGTTAAACACAGTACAGGCTATAATACAGCTAACTGTTAAATACAGTACAGGCTATAATACAGCTAACTGTTAAACACAGTCCAGGCTATAATACAGCTAACTGGTAAACACAGTACAGGCTATAATACAGCTAACTGTTAAACACAGTACAGGCTATAATACAGCTAACTGTTAAATACAGTACAGGCTATAATACAGCTAACTGTTAAACACAGTACAGGCTATAATACAGCTAACTGTTAAATACAGTACAGGCTATAATACAGCTAACTGTTAAACACAGTACAGGCTATAATACAGCTAACTGTTAAACACAGTACAGGCTGTAATACAGCTAACTGTTAAACACAGTACAGGCTATAATACAGCTAACTGTTAAACACAGTACAGGCTATAATACAGCTAACTGTTAAACACAGTACAGGCTATAATACAGCTAAATGTTAAACACAGTACAGGCTATAATACAGCTAACTGTTAAACACAGTACATGCTATAATACAGCTAACTGTTAAACACAGTACAGGCTATAATACAGCTAACTGTTAAATACAGTACAGGCTATAATACAGCTAACTGTTCAACACAGTACAGGCTATAATACAGCTAACTGTTAAACACAGTACAGGCTATAATACAGCTAACTGTTAAACACAGTACAGGCTATAATACAGCTAACTGTGTAAACACAGTACAGGCTATAATACAGCTAACTGTTAAACACAGTACAGGCTATAATACAGCTAACTGTTAAATACAGTACAGGCTATAATACAGCTAACTGTTAAACACAGTACAGGCTATAATAGAGCTAACTGTTAAATACAGTACAGGCTATAATACAGCTAACTGTTAAATACAGTACAGGCTATAATAGAGCTAACTGTTAAACACAGTACAGGCTATAATACAGCTAACTGATAAACACAGTACAGGCTATAATACAGCTAACTGTTAAATACAGTACAGGCTATAATAGAGCTAACTGTGGTAGTACATCATGTAGAGGGTCCAGTACTTTCTCCTCTTCTCTGTGGTAGTAGATCATATAGAGGGGGGTCAGGTTGGTGCATGTCAGTGACCAATCTGAACACCAGTGTTAGTTTGAATCCAGACAGCCAGACAATACAGAAATACTGTTGTTATATTGCTCTGTTTGCTGTTCTTCTGTTTCTAACTCTCTCTCTCTCCTCTCTCTCTCTCTCTCTCTCTCTCTCTCTCTCTCTCTCTCTCTCTCTGTCCCTGTCTGTCTCTCTCTCTCTCTCTCTCTCTCTCTCTCTCTCTCTCTCTCTCTCTCTCTCTCTCTCTCTCTCTCTCTCTCTCTCTCTCTCTCTCTCTCTCTCTCTCTCTCTCTCTCTCTCTCTCTCTCTCTCACAGATGTAACTGTTTATTCCTGTGGAAGAAATTGAGGAGTCTTCTATGTCTATTTTGCATATGTTAATGGAAATCCTGCATTGATCATTTAATTCAAGTTTCACACAACGGTAAGTAGAAAGTTAAAAGTCAAAGTTAAAAAGAAAAATGATTCAATAGAAGAAGAAAAAAACGACTCCCAACAACAACAGGCACTAACAGCAGAACTACAGTGCTGCACAGATGCAGACATCATTGATTGGACAACACAGAAACAGGACTGTGTCTCCATGGAGCTCCAGGCTTGTTAGTGGTTCTCAGACTGATAGGATTTCGCCTCAGCAGCACAGCGGACTGATTCCATTCATTATTCTGTGAATTTTGAGACACTTGTAAAGATCCTAAAATCCTCTTTCATCATTTGTGGTGGCATAATGGCATACAGCTAACTCGTCATGCCAAAGACTCGTCTTGGAGAAGGTTTCCCACAATCGTCAGCTTCCTGAAGCCTGTGCCTGTGTAGAAGGGATGGAACCTGGAGATTTCGTGAATTCCAGGAATCTGCATCTGACATCCGACAACCAACATAACGTCGCAATATAAACATCAACACACGACATAAACAACAACAAAACATAGAACTAAAACACACTTTGGAGAAATCCCGAATAAGTATTCTATAGCCGTTATTGGTTGGTTTATCCTTCTACTGCACCCAGCGATCAGCAAGAGAGTAGAGCTGTTAAAACACTGTGGATTTGAGAGCAATTCTTCCCCATCATCGTCATCTGCTTGGGACTTTTCTATTGAGGAACTAGATCACCACGTGACTTTAAAATGATAAGGTTCTGTCTGCAAAAATATGTTTCTGAGATAATTGGCTTTAATGTTCCGAAACCTTGTTGGTTTGAACTGTGTGATTAGTTTTAACTTGTAGTCTTTACCAACATATTTACAATACTATATAGGTTGACATTGTACATAAATATTTCAATAACTCCGTTTTCACAAAAATGTAGATAGAACCTTTTAATTCCAAGCTCATTCCTCTGGCTAGTGGACTATATACTCTGTATAAAGACGGCAGTTTACTTTATAGTTCCATTGCCTTTTCTAAATGTGTTTTTGTGGTTTACATTTTAATAGCCAATATCACAAGTTCATATTATTACAAGGAATACTGTTGTGCTTTATTACATGTTTATTATTGAAGATTAAAATACACACATAGGATCTACACACGGGCTCCCGAGTGGCGCAGCGGTCTAAGGCACTGCATCTCAGTGCTTGAGGCGTCACTACAGACCCTCTGGTTCGATTCCAGGCTGTATCACAACCGGCCGTGATTGGGAGTCCCATAGTCCCATGGGGTGGCGCCCAGCGTCGTCCGGGTTTGGTCAGTTAGGCCGTCATTGTAAATAATAATTTTTCTTAACTGACTTGCCTCGTTAAATAAATAAATAAAATAAATAAAGGAAAAATAAAAAACATAAAATAAATATAGGATCTACACACATAGGATCTACACATATAGGATCTACACATATAGGATCTACACATATAGGATCTACACATATAGGATCTACACATGTAGGAAATTCAGAATGGCTTAATTCTCCATGATCATATTTTGTAAAAACTATGATATGTATCTTTAACATGAAAAAAAGTGTATTATTTAATAATGTATGTATTAGTTTTAGATTATTGTAACCTGTACCTGGGTTATTTTTATAGATATATATACAATGAGAGATTGTTCATTAAATGTGACCATTTCACAATGAGTAGCATCTCTCTGTCCTTTCTTTCTGTTGGTAACTGCATAACACATTCCATAGTGTGCAACATGTACGCATATGGGTATGGCAGTGCTGTTTGAGCTGAGTTCATTACAAATGCTTTCCCTGTATTTCTCTGCGTATTTAATATCAAAAGTGATCGCTCTATAGTTTGTCAGACAGAGAGAGAGGAAGCCACTCCAGGTGATGTTGGGAGAGAGAGAAAGTTAATTGTGTAGCTGTGTCGTAGTATTTCTTTGTCTGTGTATCATTGAAAAAAGGAAATGTATGCAAAAGCGTTGTAAGAGCTGTTTTCATTAGAAAGATTCTCCTTCCACGACTCCAGGTGTCTGTGGGAGAGCAATAGTCATATATATATAGAACCCTGATATATTGTCTATAGCGGTCTTCTCTAGAGCTGAAACTCCTTGTCTAGTGGTCATCTCTAAAGCTGAAACTCCTTATCTAGTGGTCATCTCTAAAGCTGAAACTCCTTGTCTAGTGGCTTCTCTAGAGCTGAAACTCCTTGTCTAGTGGTCTTCTCTAGAGCTGAAACTCTTATCTAGTGGTCTTCTCTAAAGCTGAAACTCCTTATCTAGTGGTCATCTCTAAAGCTGAAACTCCTTATCTAGTGGTCTTCTCTAAAGCTGAAACTCCTTATCTAGTGGTCTTCTCTAAAGCTGAAACTCCTTATCTAGTGGTCTTCTCTAAAGCTGAAACTCCTTATCTAGTGGTCTTCTCTAGAGCTGAAACTCCTTGTCTAGCGGTCTTCTCTAAAGCTGAAACTCCTTATCTAGTGGTCTTCTC
>NW_028158995.1:0-22500 GCF_964263955.1 Coregonus lavaretus | reverse complement strand
CTCATGACATAATTAATCACTGCACACACACACACACACACACACACACACTTCACATCCCAATATTGTGGCAGGAAACATCAATCACTGCTTTATTTCAGAGCTTCAGTGTTAAAACAGGCTCTATGATGTGTGACTCCCACACACTTTCATAAAGACTTACATCTATTAAGTATTCACACAACACACACACTAACGCAACACACACACACACACACTCTTTCTGACACAGACACGCTGTTGATTAATAAATACGCAAATTACAATAAACTGTGACATCAATAACACACACCCACAGCAGGCGGGCACACACACACACACACACACACACACACACTCACTCACTCACAGTAAATAAACTAAATGGATGAGGCCTCCTCCGTACAGAAAGTATACATGAAACAATACAGAGATAAATGCCCGGTATTTATCTGCTCTGTAAACATGATTCAAAAGTTAATATTTCAGACCCTCTATTTACTAATAATTAGGGCATGCTTTGTCACAATACGCACACACACACACACACACACACAGACACACATATGTTAACAAGCTCACCAGTGGAGGCTCCTCAAAGGAGGAAGGGGAGGACCCTCCTCCTCAGTGAATTTCATAAAAATTAAAATTATAAAACATTAAAAAAGTTATGGTTTTTAGATAAAACTATAGTAAATATAATTGATTAAAACACACTATTTTGCAAAGAAGGTCTACAGTAGCCTCAACAGCACTCTGTAGGGTCGCACCATTGTGTAGCCGGAGGACAGCTAGCTTCTGTCTTCCTCTGCGTACATTGACTTCAATACAAAACCTAGGAGGCTCATGGTTCTCACCCCCTTCCATAGACTTACACAGTAATTATGACAACTTCCAGAGGACATCCTCCAGCCTATCAGATTTCGTCCACTTTCAGTTTCACTTACTTAGCTAGCAAATGCAGCTAGCTAGTTTAGCCTACTGAAACACCCTGCTCAAAGTAACAGAGGGATGCTATGTTATCTAGCTGGCTATGACTTTCCAACACAACACTGGAACTCTTCCAAGTCAAGGTAAGCTTTTGGTATTACTAATATATTGCCACCGGGGCCCGTCGGTGTTACTGCTTACTGACTGTACACTGTAACGTTACTGCAGGATTTACTAACGCATTAGTTCTATTAGCTATGCTGACTATGACGCTAATATGGTGACAACAATGTAGGCTGTGTGTATCGGTTTGGCTTGGAAAAGTTTTTTCACCTGGTCACATACAGTTGATGTGTTGTGCGTTGAAGTCCACAAGCGAAGGGAAGAGGTGAGAGGAGGAGAGATGTGAGAAGGAATAAAACGTGGCTGCTATGAAAGTGAACTGTGTTTACGCGTTATCAGGGGTGTATTCATTCCACCAATTCTGTTGAATTTTTTTTTCTTAAACGGAAGCAAACGGAACAAAACGGGGATAAACAGACCTGAATTTGTCCAGTAGAAACTCTTGTTTGCAACTGTTGGACTAATGATTACAACTTATATCAGCTAGATGCAGGCAAGAGTGTGCAAGGCGGTATTGAATGTCATTGTCTGTCAATGTGTCACTGTCTGTCACCTCAGATTTGTCTCTCGACCTGTGTGCACCTACGTCGTAAACTTTCATTCATAGGCTAGGTTGTAGCAACCTCAAGATGAGTATAGGTAAAATTAGAGTATGATGTAGCAGCCTAAACCTGTCGCTGTTACATTGAACTGGTTGAATGGAATATGAACGAGGGTCATCCAATATGTTGTAATAGAAATAAGGCCATGCTCATTAAAAAAAAGATGATCTTAAACGGCACTGAAGCTCACATACACAAACATTTACACATACACACATACACACACATATATGCACACTCAAGCCTGTACACAAACACCTGTGCACTTGCACACTTGTTAACACAGTGGACGACGCATACACAACCTTCCCTACACATTATTCCTCATATACGTCTCTAAAGTGTTCCACCTCCAGCCACTAATACAAAGGACATGTTTCATGCTGTGTTTGTTCTCATTGTGGATTAATGTATCACCACTGTTTCTAATAGCTCAATATATCCTGTGTGTGTGTGTGTGTGCACGTGTTTGTGTTAGCCCCCCGAACTGTCTGTCTATTTCAAAGCTAATAAATCCCACAGTTCCACTCATAAAGGTGCTATTACCCAGAGACAGGCAGGCAGCCTCTAACCCAAGACAAGAGCACATTTCAAAAAGACCCATAGCAGGTCTAAAGAGATATGAAAGATAGGAAAGTACTGGATGATTGCTTTTGCTCTCCTCCATATCCTTCTTCCTCTCCTCTCCTCTCCTCCACTCTCTCCTTTTTTCTATTCAAAGGGACAAGAGCGAGTGAAATCAACAGCAACTCCACTTATAAACACACACGCATTCTAATGGGGGAGACGCTGTCGCTCGCATCTCGCTTTCTCTCCGTTACCACGACAACTCGCCTGACACACGCAGCGAGGGGAGGGGGAAAGAAGGATGGAGAGGGGTAGAAAGAGAAGGAAATAGATTAATAGAGAGAGGAGGAAGAGAGAAAGAGGAGAAAGAAATAGGGATATATGTCACGACTTCCGCCGAGGCTGCCTCCCCTCCTTGTTCGGGCAGGCTTCGGCGTTCGTCGTCACCGGCTTACTAGCCACTGCCGCTCCATTATTCATCATTCCATTTGTCTTGTCTTGTCAATCTCACACACCTGGTTCTTATCCCCTCATTAGTCCGTGTATAAGTGTTCGCTCTGCCCCCTTGTCCTTGTGGGTGATTGTTTATTTGTGAGAGTAGTGTAGCTCGGAGGAGCTACTCGTACCTTGTTATTGCCAGGGTAGATATTTCCCCTGTGCCTGTTATTGTTGGAGCTACTGTTACCTTGTATTGCCAGGGTAGATATAATCACGTCACCAAATAATTGATTTAAACACACTATTTTGCAAAGAAGGTCTACAGTAGCCTCAACAGCACTCTGTAGGGTCGTACCATTGTGTAGCCGGAGGACAGCTAGCTTCTGTCTTCTTCTGCGTACATTGACTTCAATACAAAACCTAGGAGGTTCATGGTTCTCACCCCCTTCCATAGACTTACACAGTAATTATGACAACTTCCGGAGGACATCCTCCAGCCTATCAGATTTCGTCATTTTTTTTCCACTTTCAGTTTCACTTACTTAGCTAGCAAATGCAGCTAGCTAGTTTAGCCTACTGAAACACCCTGTATTGCCAGGGTAGATTTTCCCCTGTGCCTGTTTCGTTTGTCGCTATCCAGCGCTATTTGTGTACGATGGAATAAACTCTGCATTCGGTGATTACCCTCCTGCGTCTGACTCCTTCTATCACACTCATCACAGAATCACCCACCTGCTATGGAGTCAGTGGGAGAAGAGCGCATGCCTGGAGTCGTGGCACTGGTCCAGGAGCATTCCACAATGCTGGCCAGCTTGGGGGAAGCGATGGATCGGGTTCTTTAGGTCGTCCAATTCCTGGAGAGGAGAGGACCCGATCTGTCGAGACCAGCTAGCCAACCGGATCCAGCCACCTCCACCCCAGCCCCCGGAGGGATCCAGATATCCCGACTATGGGCGTTCGACGGGACGGCGGCGCTCTGGCAAGGATTCCTCCTCCAACTGGAGCTTTACTTCTCCAGCATCAGGCCGGCGCCATCGGAGCGGGAGAAGGTGTCCGTCCTCCTTTCCTGCCTCTCGGGGAAAGCCCTGGAGTGGGCCAACGCGGTTTGGAACGAAGGAGGAGCTGCGTTGGAGGACTACGGGGAGTTCGCTCGCCTCTTTCGGGCAGTCTTCGATCACCCACACGAGGGTCGAGAGGCGGGCGAGCGGCTGGTCCACCTGAGGCAGGGGACGAGGACCACGCAGGACTTCACGTTGGAGTTTCGGACTCTGGCAGCATGTTCCGGGTGGAATGAGCAGGCCCTGATCGACCATTTCCGGTGCCATCTGCGGGAAGACGTCCGACGGGAGCTAGCCTGCCGGGACACCATGTTGTCTTTCACGAAACTGTTGGACATGGCCATCCATTTGGACAACCTGCTGGCAGCCAGAGGACGCCCTGGTAGGGGTCTGCCCGTTTCCACCCCGGACGACTCGGATCCCGAGCTGATGGAGCTGGGTGGAGCCGCCGTCCGAGAGAGTGGAGGACGACAGCGACAGTGCCACTATGGTGGCACGAAGGGACAGTACATAACACGTCGTAGTCAACGCTCTTTTGGGCCTGGAGGCAGCAGGCAGGGCACTCTCGCATCACCCCAGGTATCGAACCCCCACACTCATTCAGAGCTCTCTGCTGCGCACTGTAACTTACCTATCCACTTTCCCGATCACATGGTAGTTCCCCAGTGTAAGGCGCTAGTCGATTCAGGCGCAGCTGACAGGGCATTCTCACGCCGTCACAGCATTTCATTGGTTCCCCTATCCATTCCACTCCCCATCAGAGCACTTGATAGTCGACCATTAGGGTCCGGGTTTGTAAAGGAAGTCACTGTACCAGTCACCATGATCACCCAGGAGACTCATTGTAAGCAGGTTACTTTTTCGATTATTGAGTCTCCTGCTTTCCCTGTGGTCTTAGGTATCCCTTGGCTAGCACTCCACAACCCCACCTTCTCATGGCCGCAGAGGGTTCTCACGGGGTGGTTGCGAGAGTGTCAGGGTAGGTGTCTAGGTGTTTCCGTTGGTGCAACCACGGTGGAAAGTCCAGACGGTACCTCCACCGTGCGCATTCCCCCCGAATACCTCGATTTGGCGCACGCGTTTTCAAAGACACGAGCGACTAAATTACCACCTCATCGGGCGGGGGATTGCGCGATAAACCTTCGGGTAGACGCTGTACCTCCCAGGAGTCATGTGTACCCCTGTCGCAGGCTGAAACGGAGGCTATGGAAACATACGTCACCGAGTCCCTGGGCCAGGGGTATATACGTCCCTCTACTTCACGCGCCTCCTCGAGTTTCTTCTTTGTGAAGAAGAAAGACGGCGGTCTGTGCCCGTGCATTGATTATCGATCACTGAACAAGGAAACGATAAGATTTAGTTATCCTCTCCCCCTCATTCCTTCAGTGATTGAATCAATGCATGGGGTGCGCTTCTTCACTAAACTAGATCTCAGGAGTGCATACAATCTGGTGCGTGTTCGGGAGGGGGATGAGTGAAAGACAGCATTCAGCACAACCACGGGGCATTATGAATACCTGGTGATGTCCTACAGTTTGATGAATGCTCCATCCGTCTTCCAGTCCTTTGTGAACAAGGTGTTTCAGGACATGCTTGGTCGCGGTGTGGTGGTCTATATCGATGACATCCTGGTGTATTCCGCTACGCGCGCCGATCATGTGTCCCCGGTTCGCAAAGTGCTGGCCCAACTCCTCGAATACCGCATTATCACCTCAGGTGTGGAGATGGAGGGAGATCGCATTTCAGCCGTGCGTAATTGGCCGACTCCAACCACGGTTAAGGAGGTGCAGCGCTTCCTTGGCTTTGCCAACTATTATCTGAGGTTTATCCAGGGCTTTGGCAAAGTCGCAGCTCCCATTACATCCCTGTTTAAGGATGGGCCGTCCCGGCTCCGCTGGTCTGCTGAGGCTGACCTGGCCTTCAGGAGACTGCGGGGTCTGTTCACCTCAGCCCCAGTACTGGCCCACCCCGATCCATCACTACCGTTTGTAGTGGAGGTGGTGACTAAAAGGTAAAATGTAAAAATGTCTGAGGTAGGGATAGGCGCTGTCCTATCCCAACGCTCGGGCACACCACCCAAGCTCCGCCCCTGTGCCAGAGGATATAGTGTCCGACCGAGGTCCCCAGTTCATGTCCAAGGTTTGGAAGGCGTTCATGGAACGTCTGCGTGTCTCAGTCAGCCTGACCTCTGGGTTCCACCCTGAGTCAAATGGGCAGGTGGAATGGGTAAATCAGGATGTGGGTAGGTTCCTGCGGTCCTACTGCCAGGACCGGCCGGGGGAGTGGTCGGTGTTCTTGCCATGGGCAGAATATGCCCAGAACTCTCTCCGCCACTCCTCTACTAACCTCCACGCCTTTCCAATGTGTTTTAGGTTACCAACCGGTTCTGGCACCGTGGCACCAGAGCCAGACCGAGGCTCCTGTGGTGGATGACTGGTTTCGGCGCGCGGAGGAGACGTGGGACGCTGCACACGTTCACCTCCAGCATGCCGTGCGTCGTCAGAAGGCCAACGCTGACTGTCACCGCAGTGAGGCCCCGGTCTTCGTACCGGGGGATCGAGTCTGGCTCTCGACCCGGAATCTGCCCCTCCGCCTGCCCTGCCGGAAGCTGAGCCCGCGGTTTGTGGGGCCGTTCAAAGTCCTAAGGAGAATCAACAAGGTTACTTATAGGTTATTACTTCCCCCTGATTACCGTATTAACCCCTCGTTTCATGTGTCTCTCCTCCAGGAGTCTGAGGTGCGGGAGGTTCCTCCACCTCCTCTGGACATCGAGGTGGCCCCGGCGTACTCTGTCCATTCCATCCTGGATTCGAGGCGTCGGGTGGGGGGCCTTCAGTACCTCGTGGAGTGGGAGGGGTACGGTCGGAGGAACGGTGCTGGGTCCCGGTGAGGGATATCCTCGATCCCTCCCTGTTGCAGGATTTCCACCGTCGCCATTCCGGCTCGCCCTGCTCCGCGCCCCGAGGCCGGGGTCGGCGCGCTGCTGGAGATGCGCGTCAAGGGGGGGGTACTTTCACGACTTCCACCGAGGCTGCCTCTCCTCCTAGTTCGGGCAGGCTTCAGCGTTCGTCGTCACCGGCTTACTAGCCACTGCCGCGCCATTATTCATCATTCCATTTGTCTTGTCTTGTCAATCACACACACCTGGTTCTTATCCCCTCATTAGTCAGTGTATAAGTGTTCCCTCTGCCCCTGTCACAGATTCAGCCGAGGCTGCTCCTCCTCCTTGCTCGGGCAGGCTTCGGCGTTCGTCGTCCCCGGAGTACTAGCTGCTGCCGATCGATGTTTCGGTGTTTGTCTTGTTTGGTCTTTACTGTTTACACCTGTTTCCCATTATGTTGGATTGTATTCCCTATATTAACCCCTGTCTCTCATTGGTACTTTGTGTGTTATTGTTTGTTGTCATTCCGGCAGTTCTTGTATGTACGGTTCTTTGTGCTTTCCTCCCGGTTTGGAGGTTTGTTGTTTTGTACGTTGTTTTTACTGTGTTCAGTAAAAAACGTTGCCAGCCGCTCTGTGTCCTGCTTTTGACTTCGCTACCGCATACACGTCGCGTGACAGCCCCCCTTGTCCTTGTGGGTGATTGTTTATTTGTGAGAGTAGTGTAGCTCGGAGGAGCTACTCGTACCTTGTTATTGCCAGGGTAAATATTTCCCCTGTGCCTGTTATTGTTGGAGCTACTGTTACCTTGTATTGCCAGGGTAGATTTTCCCCTGTGCCTGTTTCGTTTGGCGCTATCCAGCGCTATTTGTGTACGACGGAATAAACTGCATTCGGTTATTACCCTCCTGCGCCTGACTCCTTCTATCACACTCATCACAATATAGTAGGGCAAAGAGATAAAGAAGGATGCAATTGCAATAGAAAGAGAGGTTTGGGACCATTTGGTTCCTTGCATCTTGTTCAGTTGGCTGTTTGGCTGTCTCTCTATGTCTCCATCAGTCTGCCTGTCAATCAGTCAACATCTGAGTCAGTGTGTCTACCTGTTTGTCTGTCTGTCTGTCTGTCTGTCTGTCTGTCTGTCTGTCTGTCTGTCTGTCTGTCTGTCTGTCTGTCTGTCTGTCTGTCTGTCTGTCTGTCTGTCTGTCTGTCTGTCTGTCTGTCTGTCTGTCTGTCTGTCTGTCTGTCTGTCTGTCTACCTGTCTGTCCGTCTGTCTGTCTGTCTGTCTGTCTGTCTGTCTGTCTGTCTGTCTGTCTGTCTGTCTGTCTGTCTGTCTGTCTGTCATCTGTGTACACATTTAATTAGTGAGTACCGGTAGATATGATTTGGCTACACCTTTGTTTGTCCCTAAATACTCTGTGATGTCTCAACTAGTCATCCCAGTCAGGGTGCATTCCCACCAACCCCCAGAGTTCCCACAGATGAAGTGGCCTAGGTGCTGATCTAGGGTCAGTCTTGCATTCCCTCCACTAATGATAAAGGTGAGGATGGGGGGGAAGCTAAGCTGATCCTAGATCTGATCCAACATAGAATTATCTATCAATTACAATTCACCCAGACGTCAGTACCTGCAAACATCCCCCATCCACATTTCTCTTTCTCTCCAACAGTCAATGGCTTTTCATTGACTCTCATTTATTTCCATTCAGGTGTACTACAGAGGGTCAGGGCCAAGGGTTTTAGAACGGAGGAGAAAGGAGGATTGAACCCTTGTTACTCTGCTGTATTGGTGATGAGTCATGTCCTTTGATGTTCTTTGTGTGGATCTGACACTGGCTGTAAAGGTAGAATGGGAAGAGTTAGAGAGAAAGTCAATGAAGTAAGGACGGACTCTTAAGAGACAGTCAATGAAGTCAATAGTGGATGTGACGCTGCATTTTCCCATTTGTATTTTAACTATTTGCACATTGTTACAACACTGTATATATACATAATATGACATTGGAAATGTCTTTATTCTTTTGGAACTTCTGAGTGTAATGTTTACTGTTAATATTTATTGTTTATTTCACTTTTGTTTAATATCTACTTCACTTGCTTTGGCAATGTTAACATACGTTTCCCATGCCAATAAAGCCCTTAAATTGAATTGAGAGAGGGAGAGAGCAAGCGAGAGAGAGAGAGAGAACAGGAGAACTAGAGAACAAAATAATGTGTGCATGTGCGAGTGTGTGTGGATTCCTGTTTGTATATCACTGTGTGTGCGAGTTCGTTTTCCCTCACTGTTTTTCCCTCGGTGCTAAGGTGCACCTCTTGACTCGGTGTAGGCAAATGTATGCAGCGACTGTCCCATTTCCAACCATTGTTTCTAAGGTCGTCCTCGGAGACTAAATTAGAGAGTGAGCGAGAGAGAGGGGAGGAGGGGAGAAACATGGAGGGAGAGAGAGAGTCTGGTAATAGAGTCGGTCTAAAAAGAGGGTCACTGTATTCCTAATCAGACAGGGGGCCTCGTTGTCACTGACAGGGGGAGAGAAGGGGGAGATAGTGGAGAGGGGGAGGAGGGAGGAGAGATGTGGTAGGATAGAGATAGGAAAAGAGGAGAGAGATGGAGATAGAGGAGATGAAGGTAAGTAAAGAGATGCTGAAGGAAAGAAAGAGCAGACCAGACAAAGAGAGAGATGGTGTGAGACGGTGTCGTGTCCTTTGATGTTCTTTGTGTGGATCTGACACCTGCTATAAAGGTAGAATGGGAAGAGAGAGAGAAAGTCAATGAAGTAAGGATGAACTCTTAAGAGACAGTGAATGAAGTCAATAGCGGCTGTATCTGAGAGAGAGAGAGAGAGAGAGAGAGAGAGAGAGAGAGAGAGAGAGAGAGAGAGAGAGAGAGAGAGAGAACGGGACAACGGGAGAACTAGAGAACAAAATAATGAAATAAAAATTACATAAGGCAGCCCATTCTGTGATGTACTCCTGTTGATTTAAACAACAGTCCAAATTTCCCACCCACCTAGATCAAGCCCTACACCGCTGAACACTGTGAGCCTAAGAGAATCTCTGATAAATATTCTGTCTTTACTCCTTAATGCTTAGTCAACAGAGTGGGGATGAATGACGCCGTTTGATGCCATCAACTCCTGTGGATTGTCAGTTATAATCCATTCAATTGTTGTTGTCTCTTTAGGGTCAGCTTTTATATCCTGTGATGTATGTTGTCTTTATATTTCCTTTAGTATCAGATAATTTAAGGTGATCTTTAACCCTGACATGGCCCAGGGGAGGCGGGGTCACATTAAACCACCATCCTCCCTCCCACCCAACCACAGCCCCCATTCACCCCATCCTCTACTGGCTAACCAATCGGGAAAGGCTAGTAACTGGCCAGGGGCTAGTTCAGGAGGATGTAATGTTACAGAAAGTTCAGATAGAAATGTATAACGTACAACAGAAATGATTGTCTGTCAGATATAATAGGGAATCGATCGTGTCAGTTCTATTTCTATCAGCAAAGTTCAGAGCATTTCACAAAGTGAAACAAAGTGTCACCAGCCACATCATCATGATGATGCAAAATGAATCATATGATGTAAACACATCATCATGATGATGTGGCTGGTGACACTGCTTCTTAAAAGTCCAACATCTTAATAACTTGATTGCTGACATGCAAAACATTTTGGGACTGTATCAACAGTGGAATAATGAAAGAAATATGAAAATATTATTTTTGAGTGAAATTTCCCTTTAATGAACTGTGTTGATTACCAGTTGATGAGGCTGTAACAGACTCAGCCTCCGATCACCTGTGACTGAGGCTGATGCTACATGACCAAACACATACTGAGAGGAGAGATGGAGTGAGAGAGAAAGGGTGAGAGAGAGGGAGAAAGAGAGATGGATGGAAGGAGAGATGAAAAAGGGAGAGAGAAAAAGAGATGGAAAGGACAAGAGATAGGACAGGAAAGATAGAGAGGAACAACATACGTTTTTTCGAGATTCAGCGAGAGAGTGGGAGAGAGGAGTGGTAGAAAGAGAGGGAGAGAAACAGAGGGAGGGAGTGTGTGTATGCAGGCTGAATACGGACTGTGAATTAGGCCAGTGTCCATTAATAATGAATATTCTTAATAGCGCAGCGTCCACAAACCACAAACTAGGTCCCCAGGACACAGCCTGCAATATCAGGCTCCACAGCACTACAGAGAGGGGTGGTGGAGTAGAATACACACACACACGCACACACACACACACGCACACGCACACGCACGCACGCACGCACACACACACACACACACACACACACACACACACACACACACACACACACACACACACACGCACACGCACGCACACACACACACACACACACACACACACACACACACACACACACACACACACACACACACACTGAAACACAAAGACAGGCACACACACACAAACACTAAAATACACAAATGGATGGTTGCAGGAACTTGTGAATGCATGACACACTCACACATATAAACCTTTACAGTTAAACACACACCAAATCCCTAACACTGACTCACACACATCCATCTATGTGTACCAGTCAGTCTGACAAACCTCAACAACCAGCCCTGCCACACACCCAGCCACATGCGTCTCAGCCCCAGCCCTGAACAATGACACAAACACACCCTGGAAAATCACACATGATTGCTAATCAGAGACCTAAAAAAACAACTGCTCGCACGTCTAGAACCTTTCTATACAGTCACACAGAGGAGAGAGAGAACGAGATAGAGAGACACAGAGAGAGAGAGAGAGAGAGAGAGAGAGAGAGAGCGAGAGAGAGAGAAAGAGAGAGAGACACATACCCACAGGTACAGATCCTTAACAGGCCCCAATCCCCAGTGGTCCATGCAGAGAGAAGCAGACCAAAACAACTGAAATCAGCTAAAGGACACGCACAGTGCTCCCTCCCTCCCTCCATCCTCCCATCCCTCCCTCCTTCATCCCTCCCTCATTCCATATCTTTCTCTCTCCCAGCGTGCACCTGAACTTCTCAAGGTGGCTCCCGCAATTTGGGTCGTTCAGAACAGCCCAATTCCAGTCCTTCACCCCTCAGACAGACACACACACACACACACAGTCCCTCACCACTCAGTCTATTACCTGTGCACTGCCAGGTCAGAGAGACTCCATTACCCAGGAGACCTTTCACCTCTCCTGGAGCCAGGCCAGAGGGACTGGGGCAGCATTTCAATTGATGTCCTACTCTCAAATAGTGCACTTATGTTGACCAGAGCGGTGTCAACTGTAGGGTGTCATCTCTGGTCAAAAGTACTGCACTGTCGCATATAGAGAGTAGGAAAACATAGTCAAAAGATGTGCACCAAATGGGGAATAGGGTGTCAGAAGTATTAAACTATACAGTGAATAGAGTACCATTTTTGTTTTGGACAGAGAAAGGAAGAGCATTACTGTTTACTACTGGTATTTTATCATGGTATCCCATTGAAGCAAGGCTCTGTTCTGTGTGCTCACAATCAATGCACAGCAAAGCCCTTTAGAAGGCCTGTGTGTTCTAAATATGTCCTGAGCCCTGTGATGTGCCTGCCAAGGCTCTTACTGTGGGCGGGAAAGAGAGAAAGGGCTGTGTGTGTGTGTGTGTGTGTGTGTTTGTGTGTGACAGAGAGAGGTTGACTGTGGCAGGGATAATGTATAAGTCAGATCAGTCACCGTGGTAATTGGGCCCTCTTTTTGAGGTGGCTGGCGCTTGCGTTCATGTGTGTGTGTTCTACATCTGCATCTGTCACCCTGATACTGTATATCAAACCAGACACACCCCATACAGTGGCTTGCGAAAGTATTCACCCCCCTTGGCATTTTTCCTATTTTGTTGCCTTACAACCTGGAATTAAAATTGATTTTTTTGTGGGTTTTTAACATTTCATTTATACAACATGCCTACCACTTTGAAGATGCAAAATATATTTTATTGGTAAACAAACAAGAAATAACACAAAAAAACTGAAAACTTGAGCGTGCATAACTATTCACCCCCCCAAAGTCAATACTTTGTAGAGCCACCTTTTGCAGCAATTACAGCTGCAAGCTGCAAGTCTCTTGGGGTATGTCTCTATCAGCTTGGCACATATAGCCACTGGGATTTTTGCCCATTCCTCAAGGCCAAACTGCTCCAGCTCCTTCAAGTTGGATGGGTTCCGCTGGTGTACAGCAATCTTTAAATCATACCACAGATTCTCAATTGGATTGAGGTCTGGGCTTTGACGAGGCCATTCCAAGAAATTTATATGTTTCCCTTAAACCACTCAAGTGTTGCTTTAGCAGTATGCTTAGGGTCATTGTCCTGCTGGAAGGTCTCAAATCTCTGGAAGACTGAAACAGGTTTCCCTCAGGAATTTCCCTGTATTTAGCGCCATCCATCATTCCTTCAATTCTGACCAGTTTCCCAGTCCCTGCCGATGAAAAACATCCCCACAGCATGATGCTGCCACCACCATGCTTCACTGTGGGGATGGTGTTCTCGGGGTGATGAGAGGTGTTGGGTTTGCGCCAGACATAGCGTTTTCCTTGATGGCCAAAAAGCTCAATTTTAGTCTCATCTGACCAGAGTACCTTCTTCCATATGTTTGGGGAGTCTCCCACATGCCTTTTGGCGAACACCAAACGTGTTTGCTTATTTTTTTCTTTAAGCAATGGCTTTTTCTGGCCACTCTTCCATAAAGCCCAGCTCCAATCTTCGCTGTGGAGCTTTGCAGCTCCTTCAGGGTTATCTTTGGTCTCTTTTTTGCCTCTCTGATTAATGCCCTCCTTGCCTGGTACGTGAGTTTTGGTGGGCGGCCCTTTCTTGGCAGGTTTGTTGTGGTGCCATATTCTTTCAATTTTTTTATAACGGATTTAATGGTGCTCCGTGGGATGTTCAAAGTTTCTGATATTTTTTTATAACCCAACCCTGATCTGTACTTCTCCACAACTTTGTCCCTGACCTGTTTGGAGAGCTCCTTGGTCTTCATGGTGCCGCTTGCTTGGTGGTGCCCCTTGCTTAGTGATGTTGCAGACTCTGGGGCCTTTCAGAACAGGTGTATATATACTGAGATCATGTGACACTTAGATTGCACACAGGTGGACTTTATTTAACTAATTATGTGACTTCTGAAGGTAATTGGTTGCACCAGATCTTATTTAGGGGCTTCATAGCAAAGGGGGTGAATACATATGCACGCACAACTTTTCCGTTATACATTTTTTAGAATTCTTTGAAACAAGTAATTTTTTTTATTTCACTTCACCAATTTGGACTATTTTGTGTATGTCCATTACATGAAATCCAAATAAAAATCAATTTAAATTACAGGTTGTAATGCAACAAAATAGGAAAAACGCCAAGGGGGATGAATGCTTTTGCAAGGCAGTATACATACGGCATGAGAAAAGCAGCGCACATGATCCGAAGATGTCTGTGGATATATCTCTAGCACCTTTCTCCCTGTGTCCCAGACTGACAGCTTTCCTATCATCCCTCTTATCCCTCTCTCCCGCTCTCTGTATGGCCCATGTCTCTGTCTCGCTATCTCTCTATCTCTCTGTCTCTCTATCTCTCTGTCTCTCTATCTCTCTGTCTCTCTGTCTCTCTGTATCTCTGTCTCTCTGTCTCTCTGTCTCTCTGTCTCTCTATCGCTCTGTCTATCTTTCTATCTCTCTGTCTATCTCTCTGTCTCTCTGTATCTCTATCTCTCTGTCTCTCTATCTCGCTATCTCTCTGTATCTCTATCTCTCTGTCTCTCTGTCTCTCTATCTCTCTATCTATCTGTCTCTCTATATCTCTGTCTCTCTATCTCTCTGTCTCTGTCTCTGTGTATCTCTGTCTCTCTATCTCTATATCTCTCTGTCTCTCTATCTCTCTGTCTCTCTATCTCTCTGTCTATCTCACTGTCTCTCTGTCTCTCTGTCTCTCTATCTCTCTGTCTATCTCTCTGTCTATCTCTCTGTATCTCTATCTCGCTATCTCTCTGTCTCTCTATCTCTCTGTCTCGCTATCTCTCTATCTCACTGTCTCTATCTCTCTATATCTATATCTCTCTATCTCTCTGTCTCTCTATCTCTCTGTCTCTCTATCTCTCTGTCTCTCTATCTCTCTGTCTCTCAGTCTCTCTATCTCTCTGTCTCTACATCCCCCCTCTCTGTACTATTACACATCATCCAAACACACCCCTCCCTCCCACTCAATCATCCACAGAGAAAATACACATAAACACACACACAGTGGGGGTATGGTATGAGTGAGTGCAGAAGGACTGGTGTTGGATTAGGAGGTAGGAGTGAGGGGAGGGGAGGTGATGGGAGGTGAGAAGAGGCAGGGAAGGGGAGGGGAGGGGAGGGGAGGGGAGGTAAGGGGAGGAGAGGTGAGGGCGGGGCAGGTGAGGTGAGTGGAGGCAGGGGAGGAGAGGGCAGGGGAGGGGAGGGTTGAGGTGCCAGGGGAGAAGGTCCAACACAATGGGAATAAAAGGAGGGTTGAGGGGTTTAATTAGCAGCTGAATTGGTCCCTCCTGCTCCCTATCCATCCCCCCACAGCAGGCGTTGTGTGTGTGTGTGTGTGTGTGTGTGTGTGTGTGTGTGTGTGTGTGTGTGTGTGTGTGTGTGTGTGTATGTGTGTGTGTGTGTGTGTGTGTGTGTGCGTGCACGCGTTTGCAAGAGCGGGAGTGAAAGAGAGATGTGTGAATAGCATGTTTCTTTTGCAAAAGTATTCATCCCCCTTGGCGTTTTTCCTATTTTGTTACATTACAACCTGTAATTTAAATTGATTTTTATTTGGATTTCATGTAATGGACAAACACAAAATAGTCAAAATTGGTGAAGTGAAATGCAAAAAATAACTTGTTTAACAAAATTCTAAAAAATAAATAACGTAGCACTAACGTCGGTAGCCATGAAGTCCTTTGAAAGGCTGGTCATGGCTCACATCAACACCATCATTCCGGAAACCCTAGATCCACTCCAAGTCGCATACCCCCCAACAGATCCACAGATGACGCAATCTCAATCGCATTCCATACTGCCCTTTCCCACCTGGACAAAAGGAACACCTATGTGAGAATGCTGTTCATTGACTACAGCTCAGCGTTCAACACCATAGTGCCCACAAAGCTCATCACTAAGCTAAGGACCCTGGGACTAAACACCTTCCTCTGCAACTGGATCATGGACTTCCTGACGGGCCGCCCCCAGGTGGTAAGGGTAGGCAACAACACATCTGCCACGCTGATCCTCAACACAGGGGCCCCTCAGGGGTGGGTGTTTAATCCCCTCCTGTACTCCCTGTTCACCCACAACTGCGTGGCCAAGCATGACTCCAACACCATCATTAAGTTTGCTGACGACACAACGGTAGTAGGCCTGATCACCGACAACGAGTGTGGTGCCAGGACAACAACCTCTCCCTCAACGTGAGCAAGACAAAGGAGATAATCGTGGACTACAGGAAAAGGTGGGCCAACCACTCCCCCATTCACATTGACGGGGCTGTAGTGGAGTGGGTCGAGAGTTTCAAGTTCCTTGGTGTCCACATCACCAACAAACTATCATGGATATATAGTTATATATATTTAGGCTGTTCTGAGGGCAAAAGGGGGGGGGGGGTGCAACTCAATATTAGGAAGGTGTTCTTAATGTTTTGTACATTCAGTGTATTTGTTCACACGGCATCCTCTCAGACACACATGCTCCCTGCGTGTCTTTGTGTGCAAACTCACGAGGGGCGTTATATATCTGGCTGTCATAATAGTGTGGCTTGCCAAAAAACTGGGGGAATGGATGAGAGTGAGCGAGAGAGAGAGACTGAGAGAGAGAGAGAGGGATAGAGACTGAGAGAGAGAGAGAGGGATAGAGACAGAGAGAGAGAGAGAGAGAGAGAGACTGAGAGAGAGAGAGAGAGAGAGAGAGAGAGAGAGAGAGAGAGAGAGAGAGAGAGAGAGAGAGAGTCAGACAGAGACCGAGAGAGAGAGAGAGATAGAGACAGAGAGAGAGAGACAGAGAGAGAGAGACACAGAGAGACACAGAGAGAGAGAGAGAGAGACAGAGAGAGAGAGATATAGAAAGAGACAGAGAGAGAGAGATAGAGAGAGACAGAGAGAGAGAGAGAGAGAGAGAGAGAGAGAGAGAGAGAGAGAGAGAGAGAGAGAGAGAGAGAGAGAGAGAGAGAGAGAGAGAGAGAGAGTAAGCTATCGTTTCTAGGGCTTGGTCTGGATTTCAGCTCTAGGCCTGTTTGTGTGGCTTCCAGTCAGACTCATGTATTGTAGCCTACTCCCTGTGCCAGCTGATGCCAGTCTCTGCCAGCCTGCCAATGCCAGTGTGTGTATACAGGCAGGAGCTCAACACCCCAGTTCCTCTTTGTCTTTCCTTTCTGTCTGCATGAATATAAATAAACACACACACACGTACAGACAGACGCAAACACACAGAGATGCAAAAAGGCCCACACACAACCACACAAAAACACACACACTCTCCCAGGGCTTAGTATGCATAGAGGGCTAATTGTTAGCTCTCTGTCTAACACTCTCTATGAACGGAGATGTAGTGCAAACATAGAGGAGGGGTGTGTGTGTGTGTGTGTGTGTGTGTGTATGACCCAGCCTGCAGTCCAGGACCACCATTTAAATCTGCCCGCTTAGATGCCAAACCCCCTGAAAGAGAACAGTGTTGACTCAATTGTTTTGGGTTATTAAAATTGTTTTGGGGAATTTGAGTACAACACTACCTAGACACGCAATGATAGTTCTCCTCCTTTTTCTCCTGCCTCTTGAAACTTAATTACCATTCTATTTACATCAAGCCTGTGAAATGCTGGCTCGGTGGCTTGTTCTTTCTTAATACACTGGAGGGTTTACTAAAAACAAATAACTTTCAATCATCAAGGTGAAGGACTATGAAAATATCTGACCCTTGCATTCCTTTGCAGTGCTAGGGCCAGCGGAGTATGAATATGAACTGGATGTCGCTGAGGCGTTGAGTTTTATGGGGCCCATATTGGAGCAGGGTCGTAATCAGTACGTTATTGAATTGCCTGCAGTCTGTCTGGTCTGTTGAAGATTTTGACTGTGAAAGTACAGTAACATTGTAACTTAGTAGCATATTAACATAGTAACATAGTAACATAGTAACTTAGTAGCATATTAACATAGTAACATAGTTACATTGTAACTTAGTAACTTAGTAACATATTAACATAGTAACATAACTCCCGAGTGGCGCAGCGGTCTAAGGCACTGCATTTCAGTGCTTGAGGCGTCACTACAGACCCCCTGGTTCGAGTCCCATAGAGTGGCTCACAATTGGCCCAGCGTCGTCTGGGTTTGGCCGGTGTAGGCCGTCATTGTAAATAAGAATTTGTTTTTAACTGACTTGCCTAGTTAAATAAAGGTTAAATAAAAAAATATGAACATAGTAACAGTGCAGTTGTAACATAGTAATAGTGGATGTAACTAAAATCTTCTATCTCTTCTATCTCTTCTCTCTCTTCTCCATCTTCTATCTCTTCTATCTCTTCTCCCTCTTCTATCTCTTCTCTCTCTTCTATCTCTTCTCTCTCTTCTACCTCTTCTCTCTCTCATCTCTCTCAGCCCTGAGGAGAAGGATAGGGAAAGGCTGTGTGGCACACCTGGTTTTTATCTGCAGAGAGAGAAATGGAGGGACAATAAATGGGGAGAGAAAGAAAGAGGCCAGTCCTTGGGAGGAGTTTTATAAGAACGATTGTGTCACAAGGACTCTGTATTCAGCACTGATTTCAGTACTGTTATGTGTCCGCTGTCGATTTACCAGTGTAGCGAGCACTGTAAAACCAAGTGTTTAGGATCTGAACACATAACTAAACATTTTGTAAACACCAAAACACGTTTATTCGCTGTAACACATTTTAAACACATGAACATGTTTATTCAGCACAAGGTATTAGGTTTTAAACACTAAACACTGTTTAAATTAAAAGTAAACCCTTTATGATGACATTTTATACATTTCATGAGGCCTTTAGTTATGGCCGCATTATCCTTGAAATTGTGGTCTGAAAATCCTGGCTCATGAGCAGTGGCGTGTAGTCATGGATGCCAAGGGAATCCAGGCTTCCCAAAAAAACGGACCCTCCCAAAAAATAAACATATAAAAAAATTGTATATTTTCTCTATCTGTGTTTCATAATTTTCCTTCAATTCGCAAAAGGCTGAATGTATCTCACCGGAGAAAGCATCAGAGTGAGCGAAACAGCGCCCCTCTGTCTCTGTATGTGTAGCCCATCTGATGCTGTCTGGTCAAAAATAGTATGATATTGTTGTCACCCATAGCATTAAATGCAAGGGAAGCCAGCAAGCAGTTGGCCTCCCTTGATATATTTCTTTATACAATAATAGCCTATCAGCGTTGAGCTAAACTGAGTGAGCTCAACTGTGAACTGTGAATGGTCCTGGCACACCAAAAAAAAGTGTTAACGAAAGCCAGTTTGGATTTGGCTTCAAACCAATCACATCACATCAAAAGCCAAACGTCATTGACAGAAAACTTGAATTGTTGCATCTTGTTGTGTTGTTGTTCTCCGGTGGCTAGCTAGCTAGCTAAACTTGGCCCTTTCCTAAATGAGCCATGGATGGAGATAGGGATTTGGACTTGTGGTTTTACTTAATTCTCCGTACTGGCCAATGATTATAATGGCAATTCTGATCCAACCATAAATTCATACATTGTGTCTCTGGCTTGAGAGGATGGAATTTCAATATGTAGCTAGATGTAGCAGGCTAATGTTAGCTGGCTAATCATTGCCCATGAAAGGAAGCTAGGCTAGCGAGCAAGCATTTTAGCCAGGCAGCCTAGGACAACAAAAACTAAAAGCGTTTACTGTATGACAGAGTCATAGACTGTTTAGATAACATGAACGAGGAGGATGGCATTGGCGTTTCTCTACAAGTAGGGTTAGTCAACATATTTTTCTACTTACGCACACACACAGAAATCAGTATCATGGACAGCCACATGATATTTAGCTTACATTGATTGGACTAAATTGGAATCTTTTATTTGTCACTATATTAGATTAAGCATAGGTGATTTGATGATGTTGAAATGTTGATGTTGAAATGGTGCTGGAATAGTGGAGGCAGCTCATGTTTTCTTTGCGTCTTGCGATAACTCTCCGTGGTTCTAAATCAATAGTTGTTTAGTAGTCCGAAAATGTCGGAAACATTAACTTGATTGACCATGCTGTAGGTCATGTAACTGTTTGTTACATGCAATGTGCTTTGTGGACTTCACCGGACAGATGTTGCTCTCTGGTTTTGTGATGAAACAAGGGTGTGGTTGAATTTATTCTGCCGCTGTGTCTTCTTATTGTCTTGGCCTTAGGCCTATAAATCACGGTGGCAAGGCATATGAACTAACAGGTTATTGAGCAAACAATGCAATTATCACAACACATAGGTTGAAATATGGCTTTTTTTTCTGGCGTGGCTTCTCCAGTGATTTTACCCAGGCACCGCTACTGCTCATGAGCCACTTCAGACCTGCAAGTCAAAATACGCTGGTTTGTGAAGTGATTAGTAATTCCTATTGGAATCCAGCCAGAAGGAGGATATCCAAGAATTTGAATATTTTATCACCCACAACCTGCACTCAGAATGACTGCTATGGTGAAGAACTAGAATACCTATACTGGTCCCGTGTGGCTCAGTTTGTAGAGCATGGCACTTGCAACGCCAGGGTTGTTGGTTTGATTCCAATGGGGGACAAGTACCAACAAATATGAAAATCTATGCAACTGTAAGTTGCTCTGGATAAGAGCGTCTGCTAAATGACTCAAATGTAAACTGGAACAATCATCTCAATAATGGGTGCAATAAATCCAACCCCTTACAGATTGGATTAGTTTAGAAAAATGTAAGTTATTTATCTTTGTATAAGATCAATTAATCGATCAATGTGCAAGAGGAAACTGAGTGGCGCAGTGGTCTAAGGCACTGCATCGCAGTGCTAACTGTGCCACTAGAGATCCTGGTTCGAATCCAGGCTCTGTCGCAGCCGGCCGCGACCGGGAGACTCATGGGCGGCGCACAATTGGCCCAGCGTCGTCCAGGGTAGGGGAGGGAATGGCCGGCAGGGATGTAGCTCAGTTGATAGAGCATGGTGTTTGCAACGCCAGGGTTGTGGGTTTGATTCCACGGGGGGCCAGTATAAAAAAATATGTATTCACTAACTGTAAGTCACTCTGGATAAGAGCGTCTGCTAAATGACTAAAATGTAAATGAAACATTGATATTAAAATGTTTTTAAAAGAATGCCAAAGATCTGCAAGGCTGTAATTGCTGCAAATGGAGGATTCTTTGATGAAAGCAAAGTTTGAAGGACACAATTATTATTTCAATTAAAAATCATTATTTCTAACCTTATCAATGACTGCATTTCCTATTTATTTTGCTATATTTCTTGTTCAAACTCATTTCATGTATGTTGAAGCTGACTATCATTTTTTATCTTGCATTGTAAACGCCTGTGTTTAATATGAGAACACTTATTGGCAAATCTAAATGCCTAATGTTTTAAACACTAACATTTAGGTTATAAAGGTGCCACATGTTTCATGGTTTTACAGTGTGTGCGTATGTGTGTGTGTGTCTGAGAGGGTGTGTGTATTCGTGTGTACTTGCCTAGTTGTATGCCTGCCTGTATCCATGTCTGAGTGTGTTTTTGTGTGTGCAAGCAACCACTCCAGTCCCCTTTGTTTGTATCTTGTATTATGTGTGTGAGTAGAATGGCTCAGTTAGAGCATGGAGCTTGCAACGTCAGGCTTGTGGGTTCGATTCCCGGGACCACCCATTCGTAAAATGTACAGTGAGGGAAAAAAGTATTTGATCCCCTGCTGATTTTGTATGTTTGCCCACTGACAAAGAAATTATCAGTCTATAATTTTAATGGTAGGTTTATTTATATTATATAAATTGATAAATTGATTTGTATTTTAATGAGGGAAATAAGTATTTGACCCCCTCTCAATCAGAAAGATTTCTGGCTCCCAGGTGTCTTTTATACAGGTAACGAGCTGAGATTAGGAGCACACTCTTAAAGGGAGTGCTCCTAATCTCAGTTTGTTACCTGTATAAAAGACACCTGTCCACAGAAGCAATCAATCAATCAGATTCCAAACTCTCCACCATGGCCAAGACCAAAGAGCTCTCCAAGGATGTCAGGGACAAGATTGTAGACCTACACAAGGCTGGAATGGGCTACAAGACCATCGCCAAGCAGCTTGGTGAGAAGGTGACAACAGTTGGTGCGATTATTCGCAAATGGAAGAAACACAAAAGAACTGTCAATCTCCCTCGTCCTGGGGCTCCATGCAAGATCTCATCTCGTGGAGTAGCAATGATCATGAGAACGGTGAGGAATCAGCCCAGAACTACACAGGAGGATCTTGTCAATGATCTCAAGGCAGCTGGGACCACAGTCCCCAAGAAAACAATTGGTAACACACTACGCCGTGAAGGACTGAAATCCTGCAGCGCCCGCAAGGTCCCCCTGCTCAAGAAAGCACATATACAGGCCCGTCTGAAGTTTGCCAATGAACATCTGAATGATTCAGAGGAGAACTGGGTGAAAGTGTTGTGGTCAGATGAGACCAAAATTGAGCTCTTTGGCATCAACTCAACTCGCCGTGTTTGGAGGAGGAGGAATGCTGCCTATGACCCCAAGAACATCATCCCCACCGTGAAACATGGAGGTGGAAACATTATGCTTTGGGGGTGTTTTTCTGCTAAGGGGACAGGACAACTTCATCGCATCAAAGGGACGATGGACAGGGCCATGTGGATGGGTATTCCAGCATGACAATGACCCAAAACACACGGCCAAGGCAACAAAGGAGTGCCTCAAGAAGAATCACATTAAGGTCCTGGAGTGGCCT
>NW_028158996.1:0-2000 GCF_964263955.1 Coregonus lavaretus | reverse complement strand
CCGTCGTCAACTTATTCAGCCAGTTAGTTAGCTAGAATAGTTAGTATACTAGCTAGCCATTGCTAGAATGTTTTAGAATGTCGAATTTAGAATGTTTGACATCTGCCTTGTCCAAGACATATTTGTATTGACAGACAGCTTGGTTGAAGACAGGGTCTAAGCAGAGTGACAGCACTCTGCTCTCTCTGTTCTCAGGCCGAGGAGGTGAAAGAGCTGGTCAACCAAGAGGTGGTGAACCAGTGTGGTGAGTGTTTATGTTGTAATGTGCGCATGCAGGTCTGTGTGGCTGTGTGTCTGTTCTACATTCTAAAACTCCCACTGCTGCGGCATGGCACCCCTGTGTGTTCTGCCATCTGGTGTGCTCTCTCTGTGGAATGGCCCGCTGAGAGAGGGGACACCGTGACCGACCGGAGTCATTCACAAACACCAGACTCATAAACCATCACGCCACACACCAGAACCCATAGGGCCCTTTAACCACAGGGTCAAACGCATCTTTAGTTTACACCTCCACAACTTCGAGGAGAAAGGCATTGTTGCCTTATCCATAGAGAACATCACTACAGTATATCATTCGTTTTGTATCAACATATCATATAAAATGTGTGTAATAAGTTGTTTTTCTCCATTAGTTTCCAGGCGAGGTGCGAATGCCTGGCTATGAAATGTCAATTGAAACAAATAAAAGCCTCTTTAAGACAGGCTCATGTTTATTCAATGGTAGGGGAAACACTGACTATTCTGTCTGTGGTTGTTGCAGCGATGGACTTGAAGTTTGTGGTGAAGTCCAAGGACCCGGATGCTGAGAGCCCGTTGAGTGAGAGGGAGCCGGACGAGCCTGTATCCATCCTAACTCGCAGCCTACCTGAGGATGAGATGGAAGAGGAAGAGGAAATACTTGAAAAGGAGCTGGTAGGATCAAACACTCCTCCCCCCGTCCCCTTGCGAGAGGAGGGGACTCCAGGGAATGGCAACCTTACCGGTAAGTCAAAGTTCAAAGCAGTTTTTGCCGGAGTCTGGTGTAGCGGTCTAAGCTGTTGACCACATATATGCCCCTGGTCCCGATGTGATGTTGCTTTCCATTGACAGTACAGCATAGCCACACATTTTTACGCAGAAGAAAACCTAAACGTCCCTTGTCTGTCACGAATGTTGAATACAATCATATTAAAACTTACTCTGCCGATTGTCTGTGGGGTTGGTTCTTATTCGGGTCGAAATACAAGACAAATATCCACAGGATATTTCAAAACGCTGGTCTTTTATTGTCATACCTCACCTATTTGAGGACCTAATAAATACATAAAAATCAGTTCTTTTTTCCTTCATGTAAACATTAACCTTGTCCCTAGGTGAGACCCTCGCTTAGACCAATTCAGTATCCTATCCATCTAGTTACTAACCTCCAGAGTTGATCCCAACCCTGAAGCTAGACTATTCTGGGTGGTTAGTGAGTAGAATAGGACGAGGACAAAGACAGAGGGAAAGCGAGAGAGGGACAGTGTTTCACGGATCATTATCCTAGCCAGCCCTAGGCTAGTGGGCTTCTCACCCCATTTAAATCCCTATTTGAACCAAAGAGATCAGAAATAATCAAAGGCTCACTCTAACATTGCCCCTGTCAATGTCACCGTTGTTATGTGTAATCACCCGTCCGGGATCGTGACATGTAGCTTAACGTACAGGTACATACCCATGACCTGGGTTCAAAAATATCAGATCCTTTCAGATACTCTGAGCATTTGATTGAGTTTGCCTGGAGTGCCAGATGGGTGGGGTTTTCACTTTTGGGAGTATTACATTGATTCCACACCAGACTTGATTTGCCTGATAAGAAATAGTTAAAAAAGAATAAAATACAAACTCCATAATCTCCTCGGAAATGCAGTGTATTTTACATGCAAAATGTATCAGTCACAGACAAACATCAGACTCGGAGATAACGAACATTCATAGACATTTCCATCTCTCATTAGTCTTATTTGTCATAAACCCTTTCC
>NW_028158997.1:5000-23024 GCF_964263955.1 Coregonus lavaretus | reverse complement strand
GGGAGTTGAAAGTCCGTGTTGCCCAGCGACAGCCCCAAAACATCACTGCTCTAGAGGAGATCTGCATGGAGGAATGGGCCAAAATACCAGCAACAGTGTGTGAAAACCTTGTGAAGACTTACAGAAAACGTTTGACCTGTGTCATTGCCAACAAAGGGTATATAACAAAGTATTGAGAAACTTTTGTTATTGACCAAATATTTATTTTCCACCATAATTTGCAAATAAATTCATAAAAAATCCTACAATGTGATTTTCTGGAAAATGTTTTCTTATTTTGTCTGTCATAGTTGACGTGTACCTATGATGAAAATTACAGGCCTCTCTCATCTTTTTAAGTGGGAGAACTTGCACAATTGGTGGCTGACTAAATACTTTTTCCCCCCACTGTATATAGTTCTAAGATACAGTATCTGAGTATATATATAGTTCTGAGACACCGTATCTGAGTATATATGTAGTTCTGAGATACAGTATCTGAGTATATATGTAGTTCTGAGACACCGTATCTGAGTATATATGTATTTCTGAGATACAGTATCTGAGTATATATGTAGTTCTGAGACACCGTATCTGAGTATATATGTAGTTCTGAGATACAGTATCTGAGTATATATGTAGTTCTGAGACACCGTATCTGAGTATATATGTAGTTCTGAGATACAGTATCTGAGTATATATGTAGTTCTGAGATACAGTATCTGAGTATATATGTAGTTCTGAGATACAGTATCTGAGTATATATGTAGTTCTGAGATACAGTATCTGAGTTGCCTCAGGTGTGTGTAACAGTATGGTGGTTTTACCTGCTCAGGGTGGGAGAGGTTTTGTACAGCATCGACAGCATGCCTGATCTACGCAAGAAGAAAGGCCCTTGCCTGGTCAAAGACCTGGTAAGAGACCACACAGACACATGAAATTAGGGATTACCATTCTGCAGAGGATGTTGTGACAGGAAGTCTATAGCCATGGCTCTCACTGTGGCACCCTCTGCCTGAGTCATGTAGGTGAATTGCTGACAGCCAAATAGAGGGAGAGAATAGAATACATTAAAGCCTAAGAGCTGTTTGAGGTCAGAGTAGAGCATGTCAGAGAGCATTAACACACACACAAAACAGACTCACACACACTTATTTACATACACACCCTCTGCCCCCTTCCAATTTCTTCTGTATCTTATATCAAATCAAATCAAATCAAATTGTATTGGTCACATACACGTGTTTAGTATATGTTATTGCGGGTGTAGTGAAATGCTTGTGCTTCTAGCTCCAAGAGTGCAGTAATATCTAAGAAGTAATATCAACATCTATCTCCTGCCACTCCATGAGACATGAGTAGAAATCAATATTATTTTTGAAATTCTGATATGGTGCTTGTTTACTAACACATATGTTCCCTTTCCCCCTCCCCTTGTCTCCCTCCTCCCATCGTGCAGTTACAGGCCATGGTGAGTCCCTGTACCAGTCTGCTGGTGTAGCACCAAAAACACTTGAAGCTCTCTTGTAATTGTAATACCCATACTTCAATTACCAAGGCTCATATTCATGTATCATTTACACTCTCTCTCTCTCTCTCTCTCTCTCTCTCTCTCTCTCTCTCTCTCTCTCTCTCTCCCTTTCTCTCTCTCGCTCTCTCTCTCTCTCCCTTTCTCTCTCTCGCTCTCTCTCTCTCCCCCTTTCTCTCTCTCTCTCCAGTCTATGGCCTCTCAGAACGCTCGGAAGGCTGGGATCACCACGGCGATGGCCTGCAGCACTCTCGGCAACGAGGACCTGGTGGGTCACATGACCTCTGACCTATGACCACAACCTGTCTCAGCACGGCTATAAATATCCATTCAGTTCAATTATCATTTCAGTCAACTTCATTAGTATTATCCAAAGGGGTAATTTTCACTGGCTGAGCATAACACTTAGTAAAGATCTAGCCGACCACACATTTTATTGCTGAGATGCAATTGATTTATTAAACAACTGAGGTTTTTGGCAGCTAGCTGACTTCGTCAGCCATGTATAATTAATACCATACTCCTCCCTCTGCCTCTCTCTCACTCTCTCTCTTTATCTCTCTCTGCATCTATCTATCTATCTATCTACAGTGGGGAAAAAAAGTATTTAGTCAGCCACCAATTGTGCAAGTTCTCCCACTTAAAAAGATGAGAGAGGCCTGTAATTTTCATCATAGGTTCACGTCAACTATGACAGACAAATTGAGATTTTTCTTTCCAGAAAATCACATTGTAGGATTTTTTATGAATTTATTTGCAAATTATGGTGGAAAATAAGTATTTGGTCACCTACAAACAAGCAAGATTTCTGGCTCTCACAGACCTGTAACTTCTTCTTTAAGAGGCTCCTCTGTCCTCCACTCGTTACCTGTATTAATGGCACCTGTTTGAACTTGTTATCAGTATAAAAGACACCTGTCCACAACCTCAAACAGTCACACTCCAAACTCCACTATGGCCAAGACCAAAGAGCTGTAAAAGGACACCAGAAACAAAATTGTAGACCTGCACCTGGCTGGGAAGACTGAATCTGCAATAGGTAAGCAGCTTCGTTTGAAGAAATCAACTGTGGGAGCAATTATTAGGAAATGGAAGACATACAAGACCACTGATAATCTCCCTAGATCTGGGGCTCCACGCAAGATCTCACCCCGTGGGGTCAAAATTATCACAAGAACGGTGAGCAAAAATCCCAGAACCACACGGGGGGACCTAGTGAATGACCTGCAGAGAGCTGGGACCAAAGTAACAAAGCCTACCATCAGTAACACACTACGCCACCAGGGACTCAAATCCTGCAGTGCCAGACGTGTCCCCCTGCTTAAGCCAGTACATGTCCAGGCCCATCTGAAGTTTGCTAGAGTGCATTTGGATGATCCAGAAGAGGATTGGGAGAATGTCATATGGTCAGATGAAACCAAAATATAACTTTTTGGTAAAAACTCAACTCGTCGTGTTTGGAGGACAAAGAATGCTGAGTTGCATCCAAAGAACACCATACCTACTGTGAAGCATGGGGGTGGAAACATCATGCTTTGGGGCTGTTTTTCTGCAAAGGGACCAGGACGACTGATCCGTGTAAAGGAAAGAATGAATGGGGCCATGTATCGTGAGATTTTGAGTGAAAACCTCCTTCCATCAGCAAGGGCATTGAAGATGAAACGTGGCTGGGTCTTTCAGCATGACAATGATCCCAAACACACCGCCCGGGCAACGAAGGAGTGGCTTCGTAAGAAGCATTTCAAGTTCCTGGAGTGGCCTAGCCAGTCTCCAGATCTCAACCCCATAGAAAATCTTTGGAGGGAGTTGAAAGTCCGTATTGCCCAGCGACAGCCCCAAAACATCACTGCTCTAGAGGAGATCTGCATGGAGGAATGGGCCAAAATACCAGCAACAGTGTGTGAAAACCTTGTGAAGACTTACAGAAAACGTTTGACCTGTGTCATTGCCAACAAAGGGTATATAACAAAGTATTGAGAAACTTTTGTTATTGACCAAATACTTATTTTCCACCATAATTTGCAAATAAATTCATTAAAAATCCTACAATGTGATTTTCTAGATTTTTTTCTTCTAATTTTGTCTGTCATAGTTGACGTGTACCTATGATGAAAATTACAGGCCTCTCTCATCTTTTTAAGTGGGAGAACTTGCACAATTGGTGGCTGACTAAATACTTTTTTTCCCCACTGTATCTATCTATCTATCTATCTATCTATCTATCTATCTATCTATCTATCTATCTATCTATCTATCTATCTATCTATCTATCTATCTATCTATCTATCTATCTATCTATCTATCTATCTATCTATCTATCTATCTATCTATCTATCTATCTATCTATCTATCTATCTATCTATCTATCTATCTATCTATCTATCTATCTATCTCTCTCCAACTCCCCTCTCTCTCTCTCTCTCTCTCTCTCTCTCTCTCTCTCTCTCTCTCTCTCTCTCTCTCTCTCTCTCTCTCTCTCTCTCTCTCTCTCTCTTTCTCTCTCTCTCTCTCTCTCTCTCTCTCTCTCTCTCTCTGTCATTCTCTCTCTCCGTCTCTCTCTCTGCATCTCTCTCTCTCAATTCAATTCCATTTCAATGTAATGTATCTCTCTCTCCGCCTCTCTCTCTCCCTCTCTCCCCCTCCTCTCATTCTGTAGAAGAGTCACGTTTATAAGAAGACTCTACAGGCTCTGATCTACCCCATCTCCTGCACCACGCCCCATAACTTTGAGGTGTGGACGGCCACCACGCCCACCTACTGCTATGAGTGTGAGGGGCTGCTGTGGGGCATCGCCCGCCAGGGCATGAGGTGTTCTGAGTGTGGGGTCAAATGTCACGACAAGTGTCAGGACCTGCTAAATGCCGACTGCCTGCAGAGTAAGGAACACGCGTGTACACACAACACACACAACACACACATGGACGCAGACAAACACTCTCTCACACACACACACACTAGGGCTGTGATGATACCTGTGTCGCAATATTTTTTCCATGGCAAAAATGAAAACACGAAGCAGACCTTACTCATTGGTCCTTTAAAAACCTGCACACATATACACCCATAAAAAATCCCTCTCATTACCCCTCTCGCATTACCTTTTTCGACTGACATCCCATTACTCTCCTCCCTTTTTCCTCCCTCTCTTTCTCCCCTCTTCCTTTCCAATTTATCTCCTGAGTAATATGCTGTCATCCCCCCTGCGTCTCTCCTCTCTCACTCCTGGACGTCTCTTCATCCTTTTACTTCCGCTAATTCACATTCCCCAAGGTGGGCTTTTAGCCTAATCCTCCACTGATTTACAGTCTCTGTATCTCCTATCACCCACTCCCCAGTATTCCTTAGGAGCCTTTCATTTGAAGGTTTACCCAAATTCACTCCCTCTTACTGTATATCCTCTCGTCACTCCCTCTCTATTTACTGTATACCAGGGTTCTTCAATTCCGGTCCTGGAGGGCCGAAAAACCTCAGTTTTTCATCCTCTCCTTCTAATCAGGGGCTAATTCATACCCTCTCTTCACTCCCTCTCTATCTCCTATTGTCTATTTACTGTATACCCTCTCTTCACTCCCTCTCTATCTCCTATTCTCTATTTACTGTATACCCTCTCTTCACTCCCTCTCTATCTCCTATTCTATATTTACTGTATACCCTCTCTTCACTCCCTCTCTATCTCCTATTCTCTATTTACTGTATACCCTCTCTTCACTCCCTCTCTATCTCCTATTGTCTATTTACTGTATACCCTCTCTTCACTCCCTTTCTATCTCCTATTCTCTATTTACTGTATACCCTCTCTTCACTCCCTCTCTATCTCCTATTCTCTATTTACTGTATACCCTCTCTTCACTCCCTCTCTATCTCCTATTCTCTATTTACTGTATACCCTCTCTTCACTCCCTCTCTATCTCCTATTCTATATTTACTGTATACCCTCTCTTCACTCCCTCTCTATCTCCTATTCTCTATTTACTGTATACCCTCTCTTCACTCCCTTTCTATCTCCTATTCTCTATTTACTGTATACCCTCTCTTCACTCCCTCTCTATCTCCTATTGTCTATTTACTGTATACCCTCTCTTCACTCCCTTTCTATCTCCTATTCTCTATTTACTGTATACCCTCTCTTCACTCCCTCTCGATCTCCTATTCTATATTTACTGCATACCCTCTCTTCACTCCCTCTCTATCTCCTATTCTCTATTTACTGTATACCCTCTCTTCACTCCCTCTCTATCTCCTATTCTCTATTCACTGTATACCCTCTCTTCACTCCCTCTCTATCTCCTATTCTCTATTTACTGTATACCCTCTCTTCTCTCTCCCTCAATTTTTTCCTCTGTTTTTCTCTTGTCCTCGTCTGTCTCCCTCCTTCATGCCCTCTTTAACTTTTTATTATCTCTCTCGCTCTCTCTCTCTCTCTCTCTCTCTCTCCCTCTCTCTCCTTCTCTCTCTTCTCTCTGCTCTTTTCCTCTCCCCCTCCCTCCACCGCTCTCGTTTCCAGGGGCAGCGGAGAAGAGTTCTAAGCACGGGGCGGAGGACAGAACCCAGAACATCATCATGGTTCTAAAGGACAGGATGAAGATCAGAGAGAGGAACAAACCGGAAATCTTCGAGCTCATCCAGGAAGTGTTTAGTGTCGTCAAGGCAATGCACGCCACGCAGATGAAGCAGATCAAACAGAGCGTGCTCGATGGGACGTCCAAGTGGTCGGCCATGATCAGCATGACTGGTAAAAATAGGACTAGGACTGGGATTAAGATTAAGATTGTGATTAGGTTTGGTAGGGGTTGGGATTAAGGTTAGAATTGGAGTGGGTGTTGGTTACTGTCTGGCAGTAGGAACTTCACATCAGTAGACTCGCCTTTGCCAACCGGAGAATAAATTATATTTTCCATGTTTGTATTTGAGTACTTTAGCAGATGCTCTTATACAAAGTGACTTTATGTGCATTCAAGTAAGGAGGCTGAAACAACCATTTAGCTAATACTCTCTGTGTGACGTATGCCCAGAGTCTAATGGTGTGACTGTGTGCCTCTCCAGTGCAGTGTGCCCAGGGCCTCCAGGCCAAGGACAAGACTGGCTCCAGTGACCCCTACGTCACAGTTCAGGTGGGCAAGACCAAGAAGAGGACCAAGACCATCTACGGCAACCTCAACCCTGTCTGGGAGGAGAACTTCCACTTGTGAGGATAGCGAGTGTGTGTTTCTGTTTGTCTGTCTGCGTGCGTGGGAGTATGTGGTTCAAATCATTCAATCGAATTGTTTTCATCAAATGCTTCGTAAACACAGGTGTAGACTAACAGTGGAATTCTTACTTCCCAACAATGCAGAGAGAAAAATGTATAAATAATAGAAAAATAATAACACGAGGAATAAATACACAATGAGTAACGATAACTTGGCTGAATACACGGGGTACCAGTACCGAGTTGATGTGCAGGGGTACGAGGTAATTTAGGTAGATATGTACATATACAGTGCATTCGGAAAATATTCAGACCCCTTGACTTTTACATTACAGCCTTATTCTAAATGTATTAAATTGTTTTTTTCCCCTCATCAATAATGACAAAGCAAAAAAAGGTTTTTAGACATTTTTGCAAATTTACATAGGTATTCAGACCCTTTACTCAGTACTTTGTTGAAGCACCTTTGGCAGCGATTATAGCCACAAGTCTTCTTGGGTATGACGCTACAAGCTTGGCACACCTATATTTGGGGAGTTTCTCCCATTCTTCTCTGCAGATCCTCTCAAGCTCTGTCAGGTTGGATGGGGAGCGTTGCTGCACAGCTATTTTAAGGTCTCTCCAGAGATGTTGGATCGGGTTCAAGTACGGGCTCTGGCTGGGCCACTCAAGGACATTCAGAGACTTGTCCCGAAGTCACTCCTGCATTGTCTTGGCTGTGTGCTTAGGGTCGTTGTCCTGTTGGAAGGTGAACCTTCGCCCCAGTCTGAGGTCCTGAGTGCTCTGGAGCAGGTTTTCATCAAGGATCTCTCTGTAGTTTGCTCCGTTCATCTTTGCCTTGATCCTGACTAGTCTCCCAGTCCCTGCCGCTGAAAAACATCCCCACAGCATGATGCTGCCACCACCATGCTTCACCATAGGGATGGTGCCAGGTTTCCTCCAGACATGATGCTTGGCATTCAGGCCAAAGAGTTCAATCTTGGTTTCATCAGACCAGAGAATCTTGTTTCTCATGGTCTAAGAGTCTTTAGGTGCCTTTTGGCAAACTCCAAGCGGGCTGTCATGTTCCTTTTACTGAGGAGTGGCCTCCGTCTGGCCACTACCATAAAGGCCTGATTGGTGGAGTGCTGCAGAGATGGTTGTCCTTCTGGAAGGTTCTCCCATCTCCACAGAGGAGCTTTAGAGCTCTGTCAGAGTGACCATCGGTTTCTTGGTCACCTCCCTGACCAAGGCCCTGCTCCCTGATTGCTCAGTTTGACCGAGCGGCCAGTTCTAGGAAGAGTCTTGGTGGTTCCAAACTTCTTCCATTTAAGAATGATGGAGGCTTCTGTGTTCTTGGGGTCCTTCAATGCTGCAGAAATGTTTTGGTACCCTTCCCCAGATCTGTGCCTCGACACAATCCTGTCTCGGAACTCCTCTGACAATTCCTTCGACCTCATGGCTTGGTTTCTGCTCTGACATGCACTGACAGCTGTGGGACCTTAAATAGACAGGTGTGTGCCTTTCCAAGTCATTTCCAATCAATTGAATTTACCACAGGTGGACTCCAATGAAGTTGTAGAAACATCTCAAGGATGATCAATGGAAACAGCATGCACCTGAGCTCAATTTTGAGTCTCATAGAAAAGGGCCTGTATACTTATGTAAATAATTTATGTTTTGTATTTTATATACATTTGTTTTATTGTGTGTAGATTGCTGAGGAAAAACATTTAATTAATCCATTTTAGAATAAGGCTGTAACGTAACAAAGTGTGGAAAAAGTCAAGGGGTCTGAATACTTTCCGAAGGCACTGTAGGTAGGGGTAAAGTGACTAGGCAACAGGATAGATAATAAACAGTAGCAGCAGCGCATATGATGAGTCAAAAGAGTTAGTGCAAAAAGGGTCAATGCAGATAGTCCAGGTAGCTACAGTGGCTTGCGAAAGTATTCACCCCCCTTGGCATTTTTCCTATTTTGTTGCCTTACAACCTGGAATTAAAATGGATTAATGCAAGTATCTTGGGGTATGTCTCTATAAGCTTGGCACATCTAGCCACTGGGATTTTTGCCCATTCTTCAAGGCAAAACTGCTCCAGCTCCTTCAAGTTGGATGGGTTCCGCTGGTGTACAGCAATCTTTAAGTCATACCACAGATTCTCAATTGGATTGAGGTCTGGGCTTTGACTAGGCCATTCCAAGACATTTAAATGTTTCCCCTTAAACCACTCAAGTGTTGCTTTAGCAGTATGCTTAGGGTCATTGTCCTGCTGGAAGGTGAACCTCCGTCCCAGTCTCAAATCTCTGGAAGACTGAAACAGGTTTCCCTCAAGACTTTCCCTGTATTTAGCGCCATCCATCATTCCTTCAATTCTGACCAGTGTCCCAGTCCCTGCCGATGAAAAACATGGTGTTCTCGGGGTGATGAGAGGTGTTGGGTTTGCGCCAAACATAGCGTTTTCCTTGATGGCCAAATAGCTCAATCTTAGTCTCATCTGACCAGAGTACCTTCTTCCATATGTTTGGGGAGTCTCCCACATGGCTTTTGGCGAACACCAAACGTGTTTGCTTATCTTTTTCTTGAAGCAATGGCTTTTTTCTGGCCACTCTTCCGTAAAGCCCAGCTTTGTGGAGTGTACGGCTTAAAGTGGTCTTATGGACAGATACTCCAATCTCCACTGTGGAGCTTTGCAGCTCCTTCAGGGTTATCTTTAGTCTCTTTGTTGCCTCTCTGATTAATGCCCTCCTTGCCTGGTCCGTGAGTTTTGGTGGGCGGCCCTCTCTTTGCAGGTTTGTTGTGGTGCCATATTCTTTCCATTTTTTAATAATGGATTTAATGGTGCTCTGTGGAATGTTCAAAGTTTCAGATATTTTTTTATAACCCAACCCTGATCTGTACTTCTCCACAAATTTGTCCCTGACCTGTTTGGAGAGCTCCTTGGTCTTCATGGTGCCGCTTGCTTGGTGTTGCCCCTTGCTTAGTGGTGTTGCAGACTCTGGGGCCTTTCAGAACAGGTGTATATATACTGAGATCATGTGACAGATCATGTGACACTTAGATTGCACACAGGTGGACTAATTTAACTAATTATGTGACTTCTGAAGGTAATTGGTTGCACCATATCTTATTTAGGGGCTTCATAGCAAAGGGGGTGAATACATATGCACGCACCACTTTTCCGTTATTTATTTTTTTGATTTTTTTTAAACAAGTAATTTTTTTAATTTCACTTCACCAATTTGGACTATTTTGTTTATGTCCATTACATGAAATCCAAATAAAAATCAATTTAAATTACAGGTTGTAATGCAACAAAATAGGAAAAACACCAAGGGGGATGAATACTTTTGCAAGGCACTGTATCTGGTTAATTATTTAACAAACTATTTATCAGTCTTATGGCTTGGGGGTAGAAGCTGTTCAGGATCCTGTTGGTTCCAGACTTGGTTAATCGGTACCGCTTGCCATACGGTAGCAGAGAGAACATTCTATGACATGGGTGGCTGGAGTCTTTGACAATTTTTAGGGCCTTCCTCTGTAACCGCCTGGTTACGTCTGACATCATTTCTTCATCTCATAGTGAATGCCACAACTCGTCGGACCGCATCAAGGTACGCGTGTGGGACGAGGACGATGACATCAAGTCCAGGGTGAAGCAGAAGTTCAAACGGGAGTCAGATGACTTCCTGGGTCAGACCATCATCGAGGTCCGCACACTCAGTGGAGAGATGGATGTATGGTACAACCTGGGTGAGTGATGGAGAGGGGGAGAGAGAGGGGTGGACTCAGGAAGTGAGGGCGTTGTGGGAAAGGAGATGAACAGGAAGGATGGCGAGTGAGTGAGTGAATAGAGAAAGAGATATATGAAAGGAATGGGGGGAGAAACACCACAGACAGACAGACAGACAGACAGACAATATATAAGGATAGTGGGAATCAAACCCATTATCCTGGTGTTGCAACTGAGCTATAGAGGATCACAGACAGACAGACGATGAGTGGGTAGAGGAAGAAATTAATAATGATCAGAAGAGAAGAGGGCTTTAGAAGTCAACTCAAAAGACATGTTGATGTGAGTGTGTTGGAGTCCTCTGACAGACAAGAGAACAGACATGTTGATGTGAGTGTGTTTGTGTCCTCTGACAGACAAGAGAACAGACAAGTCTGCTGTGTCTGGAGCCATCAGGATGCACATCAGTGTAGAGATCAAAGGAGAGGAGACTGTTGCTCCCTACCACGTCCAGTACACCTGTCTACATGAGGTAAGACTGACCAGACCAGACCTCACCTCACATACACTTTAACACACTTTCACACACACACACACACATTCACATACTTTCACATGCTTTCACACACACACACACACACACACACACACGCACACACCTAGGGTTGCAAAGCTACTGGTAATTTACCAAAGTTGCAGGAATCTTCAGTAATTTTGGTAATTAAAAGGGAATCTATGGTAGCTTTGGTAATTTATAGTAGATTTATTTTCTTCATATATATTTTTGTATATCTGTGTCCATATTGTCCTAGTGGACCATATGGTTCAAGAGAAAATAGCCTAATTAATGAAAAAAAAGCATCTAATCAACAATGGCATTATTTTCCCAACTTCCACCAGTTTGGCGCAAAAACATTTACAACAAAGACATATTGAAATAAATAACTGTGTAAAAAAAATATTAAGGATATTTCCTGGTGAAACCCTCATATTAAATTAACTGTCCAGTCAAAATCTAACTTTTAAAAGTTCTTATTCTGTTAACTCATACCCAAATAATGTTGTTGACTATACTCGTATTTGTGGCCATAGCATAAATTGGAGAAAAAGCACTTCAGAAATCCCACCTCAAACTTGTATCTCAAACAGTCCGTTTAAAAATCGCTTGCTATTTCCTGATAGAACATGATGTAATGTTGGCTCATAGGCTGAGCTGGCCAATCAGCTGTATACTTTAATGTGGGTGTCTCTTGTGTGTGTGTTCAAATATGGGAAGCGTTTGTACATTCACTCTGCCAAAACAGTACACCGTTACAGTCACTCACCCTTCTAGATAACTTGAAACGGTCTAACCAGGTCTTGTGTCTTGAAGTCGCATAGGTTAGCTAGTGCTAGGCAACTTCTTTCGCCAATTAGCTTCAGCCGGCTGGTGTGCTGCGACTGTGGCAAAGTTGGTTTGACTTTGGATAGCCTATCTCCGGGGCTAGTTAGGGACCGTCAATCAATTACACATTTACATTTTAGTCATTTAGCAGACACTCTCATCCAGATGTTGCACACCTTTTAGTTGTCTCATTAAATGCTTTCAATATTTGTAAATTAATTTCTACAATTTATAGTTGGTTTGAGGTTTTTAAGTCATTGAAAGTTGGAGCTATTGACATTTTAAAATATTGTCCCATGTACATTGTGTAATTTACTGATGGTCCCTAACTAGCCGCATAGGGATATCGAATGTCAAACCAAATTGACAATGGGCATTACGATCTGGTCGGGTGAAGCTGCACTCCGAATGTATCATTAATTAGGTGCTGCCAGCTGTGCGCATGTGGGCAGGATTGAAATAAACCCAACCCAAGGAAAGCTATTATGGTATCCTTCATTCTGTGACATAAGTTTTTTTCCTATCATCTCGTAAATCTCCGTTTTGGAAAAGACTGACTTTGTGACCAAAATTATTCTATTTACACTTTGTAGTCAATTTTGACACTAGAATAAATGTTTCTGACTCATATCAATGCCACATAGGCTGTTTTCAAAAGGAGAAGTTGGTTTTTAGGGGCAGTTGCTCTTTAATGACCGGTATATGCCCACAACATTCTGTGGTTGGGGTGCGCCCAAACCATTCAAACACAGAAAAGCTGCTTTTTAACATACTTCATTACCAAAACTATTTCACTATTGTAATTTATTATAGGTAATGTTTCCTAGAAATCTGGAAACACTAGACAGTAACTTTAAGCACCAATGGTATTTACTAAATGGATGGTTTATATTTAGGATAATGTTTTATAACTTTGTCATAATTTTTTTTTAATCATCGTATTTCATTATTTTATATATATTATTTAGGGACAGAGATAATTACAGACACCTGTGATAATCTGAAGTACTGCAAAAGGCCACTAGATGTAATCTTATAAAACAAAAAAATAATGACTTGAAAGCTACCAAAATTCTGGTAGTTTACTGGTACACTTTGAAAGGTTCCTGTAATATATCCTCCCTTTGCAACCCTACACACACCTTTAACAGCCTTTTCCCCCTATGTGTTTAGCACCTGTTCCAGCACACTACAGAGGTGCAGAACAGTGGTGTGGTGAAGATCCCTGATGCTAAAGGAGACGACGCATGGAAGGTGTACTTCGAGGAGACTCCCCAGGAGATCGTGGATGAGTTTGCAATGCGTTACGGAGTGGAGTCCATCTACCAGGCTATGACGTCAGTACCATCACCATTCAGAACACATACAGAGAGTTTGGTCATTGGTTTCAACCAGAGACGTATCTATGAATGTTTGGCTCTTGCTTGAACCAGTATTATTTACCATCACCCAGTGTGTCCGCTCAGACATTCTGTTTTTGACAGTGATAACATCTAGCACCATACAGAATACGATACACTTGAGACTACACTGAGTATACCAAACATTAGGAACACCTTCTTAATATTGACTTGCACCCCCTCTTGCCCTCAGAACAGCCTCAATTCATCAGGGCATGGACTATACAAGGTGTCGAAAGCGTTCCACAGGGATGCTGGCCCATATTGACTCCAGTGCTTCCCACAGTGTCAAGTTGGCTGGATGTCCTTTGGGTGGTGGACCATTCTTGATACACACGGGAAACTTTTGCGCGTGAAAAACCCAGCAGATTGCAGTTCTTGACACAAACCAGTGCGCCTGGCACCTACTACCATACCCCGTTCAAAGGCACTTTGGCTCACATACACAATCCATGTCTCAATTATGTTAAATCCACTTCAATTGATGTCCTCAAGGCTTAAAAATCCTTCTTTAACCTGCCTCCACCCCTTGAAGTGGATTTAACAAGTGACATTAATAATGGATCATATCTTTCACCTGGATTCACCTGGTCAATCTATGTCATGGAAAGAGCTTTATGTTTTGTATATTCATTTAAGGGATAATGCCTGAGAAGCCGGTGTTTGGAGGGTATATTGGCACGGTGTTGTTAGGCCCGAGACGAATTGCCTGGCTGGGCTGATGAGACAGTGGATTGCGCAGTCAGATGGAACAGAGTAAATAGTCATTTTAACGTCATAGATTTAGCCGGTGGTAACTTGTGGAATAGACACCGGCTGTATATGTAGGCTACAAACTACACTGGACAGACAAATGACAACAAAAAGTCACACAGCTTACAAAACAGTAGCTGATACACAAACATAAACACCAGGCAGCATTGGTTCCTTACACAGGGGTTTTCTTGCATAGTTCATACCTATTAGTCCTAGTTAATATGAATATACTGTAATTATTATATTGTGTGTGTCCACAGCCACTTTGCCTGCCTGTCGTCTAAGTACATGTGCCCGGGCGTTCCCGCGGTGATGAGTACCCTGCTGGCCAACATTAATGCCTACTATGCTCACACTACTCAGTCCACCAATAACGTCTCGGCATCAGACCGCTTCGCCGCATCCAACTTTGGAGTGAGTTAATTGGTTTATTCGCTTAATGTTTTAAGTTGAGCTTTTCATTTAAGGTATTATTTTAGTTTATATCTATATGGATCAATTAGAAATACCTTCCTAGAGATGATATGCCATGACATGTTGAACTGTGTAGAAAATGTAGGTTCAAAACTGGAACATTGTCCTGAGGGCTCTCTGCCCTAATGCAGCCTCTGGCCCCTATTTTCAAACAGTGGCCAAACGTACATCCCCAACTGCCCAATCAGACTCACCAAGCTAGATCCTGTCCTAGGTTGACATACCATTTTTTCAACAAGTACAGCTGAGGTGATGTTTCCATTTTTAACCCTGTTTTATCTTGTACTGTGTGTGTCTCGTGTGTGTGTCCCTTGTGTGTCCTGTATGTGTCCGTGTGTGTCCCATGTGTGTCCCATGTGTGTCCGTGTGTGTCCCATGTGTGTCCCGTGTGTGTGTGGGTAGAAGGACAGGTTTGTGAAACTCCTAGATCAGCTCCACAACTCCCTGAGGATTGACCTGTCCATGTACCGGGTAATGTCACCTTTGACCTTTCTAAACAGCTATTTTCTTTTACTGTTTATATGATTTCTCTTTTTTGTGTGTGTGTGTTACGCATATTGAGAGATTTTTAAAAGTGTTTCACACAAAGTTCGACTTGACACAAACACTGTCTTATATTCTGTTTTATGTATGGAAGTCATTGTTTTAGTATTTTAGTTGTATTTTAGTTGTAATGTTTTTGTTTGTAAATATCATGTGTGTTTTGTGTAATTTTATTATTCTTCCAATACCATCTGCATGACACTAGGACATTGTATAATTAACATTTTCTCAAAGTTTACATTATTATATTTAACTAAAAGTTGAAGGGCATGAAGGAGGAGATAGAATAGACTGCTACAAAAGTATACTCACTAAATAAACATTACATTCTAAGTTACACAGACCTTCAACAAGCCATGTTTATTTGACCAGTCTTGTGATATCTGAACCAGTCTTTCAAGAACATATCTGTTCCTAACAGTGTTTCGGTGTGTTTCTACACGCTTTTAAAGTATATATGTGTGTTTCTGTGTTTGTAATGGTGTTTCTGTGTGTTTGTAGAATAACTTCCCAGCCAGTAGCCCTGAGAGGCTGCAGGACCTCAAGTCCACTGTAGACCTACTGACCAGCATCACCTTCTTCAGAATGAAGGTAAACAAAACAATACCTCCTTCATCTCCTTCTTCATCTCCTTTTCCTCAAGTCCGAGCTTCTTTCCAGGAAAGAAGCCATATATATGTGGATTCATAGATGGACTTACTTGTTAAGCTAGCTCTTGAGTAGCCTCGGACGACTATCTTGATCTTGTGAGCTTACGTTCTGTTTCGCCACACGGATTCAGTGAAACAAAATGAGAGTGCAACGGTGGATCAGGAAAGTTGGAGGGCTAGGCAACATTTAGCACCAGTAATGGTGGATCAGCCATATACGGTTAGTGTCAGGTTAATGGATAGTTAGTTGAAATGTTGTTGACAGTTATTGAACATCTACAAACCATCTACTTGGGACTATCCAAATAAAGTGTTACCTGACATCACTCTCTGAGGAAATAGCAAGCATTTTTTAAACGGTCTGTTTGAGATAGAAGTTTCAGGTGGGTTTTTTTCTCCAATTTATGCTTTGGCCACAAATACGAGAATAGGATGAGTCAACAACATTATTTGGGTATGTTAACAGACTGTACGCTTTTTAAAGTGAGATTTTCACTGGTCAGTTACTTTAAGGTCAACGGCATCATCAACCTTTTGCAGTGGCCATCAGTCTCCGGACTTTAACCCCATTGAAAACCTGTGGTTTGAATTGAAGAGGGCAGTCCATAAGCGCAGACGAAGGATATCAAGGATCTAGAAATATTCTGGAGGAATGGTCTAAGATCCCACCCAATGTTTTCTCCAATCTCATAAAATATTTTTGAAAAAGGCTCAGTGCCGTTATCTTCACAAGGTATTGAAAACAGGGGTGCCAATCATTTTTACCCTTGTTTTTTTAGGATAACAAATATTACTTGTTAAACAAAATCTCTTTCTCTGAGCAATTGTATTAATATAAAATAATATAATTTTATTCTATTTTTGAGCATACAACATATCTCAGTATTCATATGATTTATTTTATACAGATCTTTTTTGCTCATCTTTATCAAGGGTGCCAATGTTTTGAACCTGACTGTATGTTCTAAAGCTAAACTAACTGACCTCTGACCCTCCTGTGTGATCAGGTCCAGGAGCTGCAGAGCCCCCCAAGGGCCAGTCAAGTGGTGAAGGACTGTGTCAAAGCCTGTCTCAACTCCACCTACGAATACATCTTCAACAACTGCCACGAACTCTACAGCAGAGAGTACCAGACAGACCCCGTGAGTGTGTGTGTTTATGTGCATGCGTGCATGTGTGTGTTCACGTTGTTGTGACAAAATTGGGGTGAGCTGTTGTAACTTCTCAAGGGTTATGCTCTGTTCTGTGTTGGACTGTGATGCCATGCTTTTCATAGACTTTTCATAGACACCCCAATACAAGGCCATTGTGTTCTGGAACTGCTGCTTGTATAAATAACTGTTGTGTAACAATATGATTGTATTATTACCTTCCACAATATAAGGGACATGGAACCAATTACTCTGGGAGCTCCTTCCCTGACTGAGATCAGAGAGGGATCTACCTTGCAGCTGCTCGAATGTACTAATGATTCACTATTATAAATTAGTCTCTGCCTAATCTTTGGATCGAGTTTTCCACAACAATGAGTGCATACATCCGTGTGTGTGTTTTTGTGTGTTTGTGTGTTTGTGTGAATGTGTGTTTGTGTGTTTGTGTGCATTTGTGTTTGTGCATTTGTGTGTGCATTTGTGTGTGTGTTTGTGTGTGTGTGTGTCTGACTTTCCTCTCTGTCTCCAGGCTAAGGCTGACGTTCCAGAAGAGCAGGGTCCCAGCATCAAGAACCTGGACTTCTGGTCCAAACTCATCACCCTCATCGTCTCCATCATAGAGGAGGACAAGAACTCCTACACACCCTGTCTCAACCAGTGAGTCTCTCTCTCTCTCTCTCTCTCTCTCTCTCTCTCTCTCTCTCTCTCTCTCTCTCTCTCTCTCTCTCTCCTCTCTCTCTCTCTCTCTCCCTGTCCTTCTCTCTCCCTCTGTCTCTCTTTCCCTCCCTCCCTCCCTCTCTCTCTCCCTCTCTCTCTCTCTCTCGCTCCCTTTAATCTCTCTTTCTCTCTCCATCTGTCCCTCTGTCTCTCTGTCTCTCTCTCTCTCCCTCTATCTCTCTCCACTCTCTCTCTCTGTCTCCCTCTCTCTCTCCCTCTCTCGCTCTCTGCCCCTGCCCCTCCCCCTCCCCCCCCCTCTCTCTCTCTCTCTCTCTCTCTCTCTCTCTCTCTCTGAACACTGTTCTCCTGTCCCCTGCAGGTTTCCTCAGGAACTGAATGTGGGCGTGATCAGCGCTGAGGTCATGTGGAACATGTTCGCTCAAGATATGAGATATGCCATGGAGGGTAAGTGTGTGTGTATGTGCCTGTGTGTGCATATGTGTGTCCTATTAATTAATACGTTCCAAAACTCACCCTACCATTCTCTACCATTCTCTACCATTCTCTAATATTCTCTACCATTCTCTACCATTCTCTACCATT
>NW_028158998.1:0-12500 GCF_964263955.1 Coregonus lavaretus | reverse complement strand
GAAACGCGTTCTCTGGAGTGATGAATCATGCTTCACCATCTGGCAGTCCGATGGATGAATCTGGGTTTGGCGGATGCCAGGAGAACGCTACCTGCCCGAATGCATAGTGCCAACTGTAAAGTTTGGTGGAGGAGGAATAATAATGCTCTGGGGCTGTTTTTCATGGTTCGGGCTAGGCCCCTTAGTTCTAGTAAAGGGAAATCTTAACGCTACGGCATACAATTACATTCTAGACGATTCTGTGCTTCCAACTTTGTGGCAACAGTTTGGGGAAGGCCCTTTCCTGTTTCAGAATGACAATGCCCCCGTGCACAAAGTGAGTTCCATACAGAAATGGTTTGTCGAGATCGATGTGGAAGAATTTGACTGGCCTGCACAGAGCCCTGACCTCAACCCCATCGAACACCTTTGGGATGAACTGGAACGCTGACTGCGAGCCAGGCCTAAAAGCCCAACATTAGTGCCTGACCTCACTAATGCTCTTGTGGCTGAATGGAAGCAAGTCCCCGCAGCAATGTTCCAACATCTAGTGGAAAGCCTTCCCAGGAAGAGTGGAGGCTGTTATAGCAGCGAAGTGGGGCCCAACTCCATGTTAATGTCCATGATTTTGGAACGAGATGTTCGACGAGCAGGCGTCCACATACATTTGGTCATGCAGTGTATTTCATCCAAGTCTGTGTGGTCACACACATAGGTAGAGACAGGTGGGTTGTGTGTGTATACAGGTGTGTGTGTGTGGGAGGGTTGGAGTGGTCTAATACACACACACACAGACACACACACACACACACACACACACGGTATCACCATTCACATGGCCATGGCTCGTTGCCAGACTGTGAAGAGACATGAGTTGCGTGCGTCAGTCCCTGTCATGGGTGCTCTTCCAATTCGCTACAACGTTGTCCTCAAGCCACTGCGTATGTCAACACCGTGCATTTTATATGTCAGACAGTAACAGCTCGGCCAGCAGCCCGTTACTGTATGTGGAAACGAAAAGGTTAACTTACGAATGTGTGCGTATTGGCATGGTGTTTTATGTAGGCTACACTTCCAATGAAGCAGCCTCATAGGCCTATGCTTATTATCTTGTGAACGTAGGTCAAAGGATTGCGTGGAGTAGGATTGCGTGGGAGTAGGATTGCGTGGAGTAGGATTGCGTGGAGTAGGATTGCGTGGAGTAGGATTGCGTGGAGTAGGATTGCGTGGGAGTAGGATTGCGTGGAGTAGGATTGCGTGGAGTAGGATTGCGTGGAGTAGGATTGCGTGGAGTAGGATTGCGTGGAGTAGGATTGCGCGTCCTGTTGGGCTCAAGGGCTGCCCCCCAAACCCCTGTCATGGACCTTGCATTGCCACGGGGCAGGGGTTTGGGGGGCAGCCCCATCTGAGACAGTCATTTTACGTTCCCTTATTATAACCTAACATCCAACAGGTCTAGACACCAGCCCCTATAAGGTGAACCAGTGGTAATACTGAGACAAATAGCCTGTCATGGAGATGATGCCCCTGTTTTGGGATAACCTCCTTCATTCCTCCCATCCTTGAAGACCGATAGATGGATAGTGAAAGGAGATATTACGCTAGGATACCAACCAACCAAGTCAAGTCAGAGCAGTGATTATTTATTTATAGCCTATCATCATTTATCCAACAGGTCTATTATTTAGATCAATGATTATTTCAAGAAAGGGAGAATCCATCCATTAATCTATTCAAACAGCGCCTCAGATTAGCTGGTTTGCGCATACAGGAGTGGTCCTTGAGTTGCCTCTCCTCCCACAGACACTTGCGTAAAACCATTGCTTCATTGTTCATTCCTCCCTTGTTTCATTGTTCATTCCTCCCTTGCTTCATTGTTCATTCCTCCCTTGCTTCATTGTTCATTCCTCCCTTGCTTCATTGTTCATTCCTCCCTTGTTTCATTGTTCATTCCTCCCTTGTTTCATTGTTCATTCCTCCCTTGCTTCATTGTTCATTCCTCCCTTGTTTCATTGTTCATTCCTCCCTTGTTTCATTGTTCATTCCTCCCTTGTTTCATTGTTCATTCCTCCCTTGTTTCATTGTTCATTCCTCCCTTGTTTCATTGTTCATTCCTCCCTTGTTTCATTGTTCATTCCTCCCTTGCTTCATTGTTCATTCCTCCCTTGTTTCATTGTTCATTCCTCCCTTGTTTCATTGTTCATTCCTCCCTTGTTTCATTGTTCATTCCTCCCTTGTTTCATTGTTCATTCCTCCCTTGCTTCATTGTTCATTCCTCCCTTGTTTCATTGTTCATTCCTCCCTTGCTTCATTGTTCATTCCTCCCTTGTTTCATTGTTCATTCCTCCCGTTTCATTGTTCATTCCTCCCTTGCTTCATTGTTCATTCCTCCCTTGTTTCATTGTTCATTCCTCCCTTGCTTCATTGTTCATTCCTCCCGCAGCCGTTGGATGGGCATATCATTTACTTTCACTTGCCCACTGTAATGTAGGATGACTGTAACGTAGCATTAGCCTACAGGTTAGCGTGCTCAATAGTGGTATATAGGTTTATAATGGGCTGAAACATAGAGGTGTTGTAGCAAATTTGGAGAGCAGCTCGACATGCGACACACACACTCCAGGATCCCAAGATAGTTTGTTATATTGGGTGTGCTCACGTAGTCTACAAGCCTATAGTAGTTAGATGGATAGTTGCTATAAGGGGAAAAATCTACTGTTAGTAAAACACCATGGCTAAGGTTGTTCATAGTAGCCATTATGCACAGCTTTTTTGCAAGGTGTTCGCCTAGGCTAAGCAGAAGAACGTTGTAGTGAATTCGGAGGGCAGACAGACAGGGACTCAACCCCAGTTCTCTTCTCAGTCAGTGACAGACAGGGACTCAACCCCAGTTATCTTCACAGTCAGTGACAGTCAGGGACTCAACCCCAGTTATCTTCACAGTCAGTGACAGACAGGGACTCAACCCCAGTTATCTTCACAGTCAGTGACAGACAGTGACTCAACCCCAGGTATTTTCTCAGTCAGTGACAGACAGGGACTCAACCCCAGTTATCTTCTCAGTCAGTGACAGACAGGGACTCAACCCCAGTTCTCTTCTCAGTCAGTGACAGACAGGGACTCAACCCCAGTTATCTTCACAGTCAGTGACAGACAGGGACTCAACCCCAGGTATTTTCTCAGTCAGTGACAGACAGGGATTCAACCCCAGGTCTCTTCACAGTCAGTGACAGACAGGGACTCAACCCCAGGTCTCTTCACAGTCAGTGACAGACAGGGACTCAACCCCAGTTATCTTCACAGTCAGTGACAGACAGGGACTCAACCCCAGGTCTCTTCACAGTCAGTGACAGACAGGGACTCAACCCCAGGTCTCTTCACAGTCAGTGACAGACAGGGACTCAACCCCAGGTATTTTCTCAGTCAGTGACAGACAGGGACTCAACCCCTGGTATTTTCTCATTCAGTGACAGACAGGGACTCAACCCCAGGTATTTTCTCAGTCAGTGACAGACAGGGACTCAACCCCAGGTCTCTTCACAGTCAGTAACAGACAGGGACTCAACCCCAGGTATTTTCTCAGTCAGTGACAGACAGGGACTCAACCCCAGGTATTTTCTCATTCAGTGACAGACAGGGACTCAACCCCAGGTATTTTCTCAGTCAGTAACAGACAGGGACTCAACCCCAGGTATTTTCTCAGTCAGTAACAGACAGGGACTCAACCCCAGGTATTTTCTCAGTCAGTGACAGACAGGGACTCAACCCCAGTTCTCTTCTCAGTCAGTAACAGACAGGGACTCAACCCCAGTTATCTTCACAGTCAGTGACAGACAGGGACTCAACCCCAGTTCTCTTCTCAGTCAGTGACAGACAGGGACTCAACCCCAGGTATTTTCTCATTCAGTGACAGACAGGGACTCAACCCCAGGTATTTTCTCAGTCAGTGACAGACAGGGACTCAACCCCAGGTATTTTCTCAGTCAGCGTCAAGAAGGTTTATTGTTTGTGCTCATAACGCAACATGGCCGTTAGAAGAGTATATGACTATAGTCTGAAATTGCCGGGGGGAAACTTGGTGTGTGTGCGTGCGCGTGCGAGTTATTAGATCATTAGATTGATAAGCATGAGTGCGCAGTAACGCCTGTTTGAATGAGTGTATTAGATCATTAGATTGATGGCCATTTTTTTTGCCCCTCTGCTTTTTACCGCCCCCTCACACACACACAGCTGCATACACACTCAACCCGCCACTCTCTACATATCAGTGGAGGCTGGTGGGAGGAGCTATAGGAGGACGAGCTCATTGTAATGGCTGGAATGGAATGAATGGAATGGTATCAAACACATCAAACACAGGGAAACCACACATCTGACTCTGTTCCATTTATTCCATTCCAGCCATTACAATGAGCCCGTCCTCCTATAGCTCCTCCCACCAGCCTCCACTGCTACCTATGTTTGTAACCACGGTTCCTCATTCTGATCATCTGTGGCACAACCTTTTCCAGGTCCTAATACTAATATATGGTTATTATGTGCTAAAAGAGAACGGATTTCCTTGTTACTAAAGCCAATTCATTCTAAAGTATAGTTTCAACAGGTCATCTAACTGCAGGCATTTCAACGTTGGCGCGTACAGCAACAGGGAGCCAGGGAGACATGCAGTTAACCAAATTCCCTACTTTAATCTTGAAATATAACTGCCACTTTATTCTCAAAATGTTAACTTTATTCTCAAAATGTTGACTTTATTATCAAAATGAAATGTCAAGTTTATTCTCAAAATATTGCCACTTTATTCTCAAATTGAATTTGTTTGTTCAACATGGTGGGATATTTTTGTGTCGGTAAAATGTATTACGCGAGAAATGGCAGTGGAAACGCCTTTATGTGCAAATATTGATATAATAACCATCATAAGTGCAAATATTGATATAATAACCATCATATCGAAGTAAACTTGGAGTCACGCGATGATATGGTATGTGGTCCTCCCACTATAACTCGGGAAACCATGCAGTTTATTAGGCTACAGATGAAATAAGTTATAATGAACTTCACAGGGTGGTGAAAGTGCAAGGTGATGAGCTTGATGCTCCTTTCCAATAAATATCAAGGGTCTTATTCTGGTGACATGATGATCGATGCTTGACTGCCGTTTGACAAATACTAATATTCTCGCTCTTATCCATAATAATCTCATCATGTAGACTAACCTACCCGCAGAGCCTACCCACACTGTCTCCACGCGCTGTTGGCTAGAGAGCAGCTGCCAAGACCAGAGTTTAGCACATTTGCTATTTAACACAACAGTTTGTGACAAAACTGTCGGTAGAGTTGACAATGCGATGGAAACACATTGAACATTAGATTTTTATTTGGTACGTGAAAACTTAAGCGAAAAAAGGTACATTCCGTGTACACTACGTCATCACGCACTGGTTTTTATGCGCAACAAGTCCGTTTGGTGGAAACACCACTGCTGGAAAAATGAGCATATTTTTCTTTATGCAGATGTTTGAATATTTGCATGAAAATCTGTCGCCAATTGGATGGAAACCTAGCTAGGGCCACATATTATTTAATTTAATTTAAGACAAAGCCTTTTCATTGTTAAAATGTATATTATTTGAGCTCATCTTTATATTATTAGCTATCATATATTCCAATACTCTCTTTCTTACATAGCATATATTGAATTAGAGAAAATATGGTGTAGGCCTATACCAGAGTTATAAGGGGATACTTGCTGTGTAACAATACATTATCCTCTCCTATTGTGTCCTATCTTCGTTGTGGCTCTGCTATCTACCCTTTCCCTCTCTTCAGTCCTCCCTCCTCTACTCTGTCGATCCACAATCTACCGTTTCCTTCCTCTCCCCTTCCCCAACTCTCCTTTTTTTTTACAATCCCACACCTGCGCCCAACGCCAAAATCCTATCCCCCTGTCCTCAATGTGCTTCTAACCTGTTGCTATGTCACAGTGGTTCCTAAATTACAGGCTTGTCACCATGTTTTATTGTGACAAAGAACTTGGGACATCAGGGTTGGCGTCTGCAGAGCGACTGGAATGTGTGTTTCTCCCTCTCTCTTCCATCCTCTTTGTCTCCCACGCTCTACGAACCCTGTGCTGGTTCTAGTAACTATGGTGATTGATGTGTAGCCAGACTAGCACAGTGCAGCTCGGCTCAGCTTGGTTTCTGCTCAGTAGAAGAATAAAAAAAAGGGGATCTCTCTCATTGGATCGACGCCACTAGTATGCTCCCTCCCACATCGGGAACAGCTGGGAAGTATGTTTGTCCTACTAGAACATTCCATTCAGAGTCCTCTGACACAATGTCCCACAGAGGAATTAATAGGAATTCCAAACACTGTTTACTGTAGTGGTAGGGGCTGAATAGAAAGGTCAGGGACACACAGTGAGCCTGCTGCCACTGTTCGTATACAGTACCAGTCAAAAGTTTGGACGCACCTACTCATTCAAGGGTTTTTCTTTATTTTTACTATTTTTTACATTGTAGAATAATAGTGAAGACATCAAAACTATGAAATAACACATATGGAATCATGTAGTAACCAAAAAAGTGTTAAACAAATCAAAGTATATTATATATTTGAGAATCTTCAAATAAACACCCTTTGCCTTGATGACAGCTTTGCACACTCTTGGCATTCTCTCAACCAGATTCATGAGGTAGTTACCTGGAATGCATTTCAATTAACAGGTGTGCCATGTTAAAAGTTAATTTGTGGAATTTCTTTCCTTCTTAATGCGTTTGAGCCAATTAGTTGTGTTGTGACAAGGTAGGGATGGTATACAGAAGATGGCCCTATTTGGTAAAAGACCAAGTCCATATTATGGCAAGAACAGCTCAAATAAGCAAAGAGAAACGACAGTCCATCATTACTTTAAGACATGAAGGTCAGTCAATCCAGAACATTTCAAGAACTTTGAAAGTTTCTTCAAGTGCAGTTGCAAAATCCATCAAGCGCTATGATGGAACTGGGTCTCATGAGGACTGCCACAGGAATGGAAGACCCAGAGTTACCTCTGCTGCAGAGGATAAGTTAATCAGAGTTACCAGCCTCAGAAATTGCAGCCCAAATAAATGCTTCACAGAGTTCAAGTCACAGACACATCTCAACATCAACTGTTCAGAGGGGACTGTGTGAATCAGGCCTTCGTGGTTGAATTGCTGCAAAGAAACCACTACTAAAGGACACCAATAAGAAGAAGAGACCTGCTTGGGCCAAGAAACACGAGCAATGGACATTAGACCGTTAGAAATGTGTCCTTTGGTCTGGAGTCCATATGTGCTATTTCATAGTTTTGATGTCTTCACTATTATTCTACACTGTAAAACATAGTAAAAAAGAAAAACCCTATAACACTATAACACTATAACACTATAACACTATAACCCTATAACACTATAACACTATAACACTATAACCCTATAACACTATAACACTATAACACTATAACCCTATAACCCTATAACCCTATAACACTATAACACTATAACACTATAACACTATAACCCTATAACACTATAACACTATAACCCTATAACACTATAACACTATAACCCTATAACCCTATAACCCTATAACCCTATAACACTATAACCCTATAACACTATAACCCTATAACACTATAACACTATAACACTCTAACCCTAAAACTAATTTCCATTCAAAAAATCCTATTTTCCCTAACCCCTAACCTAACCTTAACCCTAACCCAAACCCTAACCATAACCATAACCATAACCCTAATCCTTACCATAACAATAAACCTAACCCCTAAATTTAAAATAGCCTTTGTCCTCATGGGGACGTGGGAAATGTCCCCACGAGGGAGAATTGTCCTTGTTTTAGTATCCATGTGGGGAGGATAGAAAAACCCACAGACACACACACACACAGACACACACACACACACACAGACACACACACACACAGACAGACACACAGACACACACACACACAGACACACACACACACAGACACACACACACACAGACAGACACACACACACAGACACACACACACACACACACACACACACAGACACACAGACACACACACACACACACACACACACACACACACACACACACACACACACACACACACACACAGACAGACACACACACACAGACACACACAGACACACACACACACACAGACACACACACACACACACACAGACACACACACACACACACACACAGACACACACACAGACACAGACACAGACACACACACACACACACACACACACACAGACACACACACAGACACAGACACACAGACACACACACATAGACACACACATAGACACACACAGACACACACACAGACACAGATTTCAGTTTTGCTGCACACAGCAACCAACGGTTGCATGCCATGTCATCGACTCCACAATCGTCATCAGATTGCTATGTCATATGATGTGGTTAGCTGATATATGATCAAACACCTATCCATGCGTTGTGAGATCTGGCAGGCGACTGCGTTGTAGTCAGTCCGGGAACGCAGTCATAATAATGTATTATCATTATAGCTCTTAACATATAATATTAGTATTATTTTAACCAGTGCTCTTACCTTTGGCCTTGGAGCGTGACTCTCTAGCGCCACCACCAGGTGAGTGGTGGTCCACGCTGCCCTGGCTATCGCAGTGCTGGAAGGGCAGACTGTGGCTCTGACCCTGACCCTGACCCTGACCCTGGCCCTCCAAGATGGGGGAGAAGTCGGCCGAGGAGTGGGAGTGGGCCGAGTGGGTGGGTGAGAAGGGATCTGTACACCCCCCCATCTTGAGAGAAGGAGAGCCAGTGCTTCCTCCGTTTCTCCTCTTACTCCTGGCGATCTCTGCAAAGGAAGTGACCCGTGGCAGAGGGGGCGGGCCCAGGGGGGCTGTGCCCTCACTGAGACGGACAGGGCAGCTCAACATGCGCTCCAATGAGCCGAGCCGAAGGGGCGGGGACATGTCCAGGTTCTGGTCGTAGCTACGGGAACGGGGGCGGGTGGGCCCACCTCCGATGGGTCCTCGGCCAACCACAGGAGGGGAGATGTTGACGTACACCTGGCCCTCAATGATTGGGTCTGAACAGGCTCCACCCATCTGCTGCTGCTGCTGCTTCCTATTCTTCCTCTCCTCCTCCTCATCTTCATCATTGTCTTCCTCATCTTCATCACGCTGGGTAGAGAAGACAGAGAAGGCTTAGAATAAAAGACAAAAGAAGCTCACATTCTAAATGAAAGAATAATTCATACTTGTGTGACTAGTGTTGTAGTTTTTCAGCATCATTACATCTCCTACATGGGCAGTCATAGTCATTCTCTTGAGAGCAGTAGCATTGATGATACAGCTCATCAATAAGCTAGCTTTAATTTCCAGGCTGTCATTATAAATATACATTTGTTGCCTGGTTAAATAAAGGTTACATACATATCAACTTTATGACTGGAGCCACAGAGAGCTGAAATAACCCCAGACTGTAATTCCAATAGTATAAATAGACCTCTATCTTCATTGTGTCAACATTACAACACATGAATATGACAAGCGTTACACCCCACTGAAGGCATACAGACTAAGGCAACATCCCAAGTGGCACCCTTTTCCCTGTATAGTACACTATTTTTAACCAGGGCCCATAGTGCACTGTATGTAATAGGGTCCCATTTGGGACGCACCAACTCTCCAGGAATACTCCATTACAGATTGCCCAGCTGCCTCAGTAGGCGCCGATAAAAAAAAAACGTCCCCTTCAACAGCAGTGGATGGTTGTAATGATCTGAAACCAGTAGCCCTCCAGTGGCCAATTCATTTTCCCACTTTGATATCGCCTGGAACGGGACTTGAACCTTCCAGTAACTGATCCACCTCTTTAACCTACCTATCAACACTCATTCAAATAATACTCTGTCTGATTCTGAACAGAACCAACATCCTGCTCCACTTACCCGTGATGACTCTCCCTCACCCTCTTCCTCCTCATCCTCCTCTTCCTCCTCCTCTACCTCCTCCTTTCCCCCCGGCGGCCGTCTGAACAGGTAGTATTCGGTTGGCTGGGTGGCGGTGGGCGTGTCAGGGGCGGGGCTATCCTTGCTGTGCTCGTCAGAGCAGCTGGTAACCGACGCGGAGCTTCCCGCGGGGCTCGGGGGTGACGGAGACGAAAGGTCACAGGTCACCAGCTTGTAGTAGTTCTGGGTGGTTACCACCAGACGCGCCTGGCTCTGCAGAAGAAGAAGAAGAAGAAGAAGAAGAAGAAGAAGAAGAAGAAGAAGACATTATTGTACAGAAAGACTAACTGAAATTTGACTCCCGCTTTATCCCAACCCCTCTGCAAGACACACGGCTTGGAGAGGTTGGAGCAAAGAGCAGCCATACTAGCCCGCTCATGAAGCGGTTTTTCTAGAGGTTAAATGTCTAGCTCAACAGCAGGTGATAGCAGCTAGGATTTGACACTGGATTTGACACCGTAAAGCATTTTGTGACAACCGCGGATGTAAAAAGGGCTTCATAAAATACATTTGATTGATTCATACCTGCAGACAGGACATGAGGTCACTTCCTGAGTCGGAGTGGTGGGGGGGCTGGTAGGAGTTGCAGTTGGCGTCCAGGTCTAGAGCCCCCTGGTGTTCAGCTGAGCAGGTGCAGGAGGAGGTGGTGGGGTGAGGGTGAGAGTGGGGTTCGAAGAGTAACGGCAGGGTGTTGTTGGAGGGGCAGGGGGTTTGTTGAGTGTGGTGTTGGGGGGGCTCAGTGGGGGAGGTGTACAGGTCTAGGTAGAAAGCCCCCCCACCTCCGGAGCCTCTTCGGCTCCCTGTCTCCTCATCCAGCACCGCGCAGATGCAGACAGAGGAGGTACAAGATTGGTCGGTGGAGCTGTTGAGGTTGGTGGTCGTGGTGGCCAGAGGTGGCGGCTTGGAAGAGGTCGCTGGGATGCTGTTGTTCATTTTATTATAGATGGCGCTGAAGTTAACCAGCACGCCATCCGAGCTGTTACACGACGAGTCGCTGCCGTAGCCCAGCTGGCATTCCGACGACTCTGAAAACGGTTCCGGGAAGTGTTCAAGATACGTCTGGGAGAGGCCGCAGCAGGAGCAGCGCTGGTGGGCAGGGCCAGAGCCAGAAGAGGAGTCAGCTTGGCTACTGCCCCGTCCCCCACCCCTCATTGGGTGATCCTCTTCCTCCTCCTCCTCATCCTCGCCCCACTCTTGCTCTCCGCAGTCCATGGAGAGGGTGGAGCCGCTGCTGCCGTGGCGACGTGGACTGTCCAATCCCAGCAGGTCTAGGCCCTCCAGGTGGGTGGAGAGATCAGAGGCCACGCCCCTGAGGGAGTCACGCCTCCCTGAGCAGCCCCAAGAGTGCTTACCCAGGGTGCTGTGCAACAGGAAGGGCTTGTGTGTGGTGGACCCCAGGTCGTGGAGGTGGAAGGGTGCAACCCCGTCTCCCTCCTCGTCCAGGGCGGAGTTTGTATCGCCATGGAGATGAAAGGAGGAGTCTTCCAAGTAACCATTCAGGTTATCACCATCCTCTTCCTCCTCTTCCTCCTCATCATCATCATCCTCCTCCGTGTTGAGCAGAAAGGGGTTGTGACGGAGCCGGAGAGGGTTGTTGGCCTGTTCCCTTGGTTTCACCCTGGGCAGAGTGTGGGCCACCATAACCATCACCTGGTCCTCCCAGTTACTGGACGTCACCGACGAATCATCGCTGCCCGTGCTTCCTCCTCTCCCTCCTCCTCCTCCCTCTCCCTTTCCTCCTCCTCCTCCTCTCCCTCCTCCTGTAGAGGTCTGGATGAGGCTGCTGTAGACCAGCGCCTCCCTCTGGAGTACATCCTGCTCAGGGAGGGAGGTGGTGCGGCTCAGGCCCAGGTTCTCTGGGTAGCTGAAGGGTTTTGATCTCTTCAGGGAGCTCCCTCCTCCACCACAGCTCTGCCGCCCCCCAGTCACCTGGCAGTGTACCAGGGGGATGTGATGAACGATCAGGGTCTCGCCAGACAGCTTGGGGGGGCTGTCCATGGTCCCTGGGTGTCCACGGGTATGCGGGTTCAGACAGGGGGGGCAGGGGGAAAGGCTGTGTGGGTGCTGGGGTTGGGGTATAGGATATGTGGAGGGGTATCAGACAGGGAGTTGGTTCAGTGGTTAGATGCTAGACCCAAGGCTCCAGGGCCTGGGATGCTGAAGGAGAGGTCAGGGAAATTGACACTGTGGTCTGAGTGGTCCATCTGGAAGAGAGAGAGAGAGAGAGAGAGAGAGAGAGAGAGAGAGAGAGAGAGAGAGAGAGAGAGAGAGAGAGAGAGAGAGAGAGAGAGAGAGAGAGAGAGGAGAGAGAGAGAGAGAGAGAGAGAAAGAAAGAAAGAAAGAAAGAAAGAGAGAGAGAGAAGAAAGAAAGAAAGAAAGAGAGAGAGAGAGAGAGAGAGAGAGAGAGAGAGAGAGAGAGAGAGAGAGAGAGAGAGAGAGAGAGAGAGAGAGAGGAGAGAAAAAGAGAAAGAGAGAGAGAGAGA